>NW_028120693.1:0-241119 GCF_965178545.1 Coloeus monedula | reverse complement strand
GTTGTAAAGAGGTCTGGCAATTATGGAAAATCTGGGATGTGTTTTCTCCGGAGCACTAATAATCCTAAAGCATGTTGGAGATCTTTTTTGGATTCAGGCATTTTAATCTGATCTGAAGAGGTTAGGCTATCAGGTGGGATACGTGTCATACCTCCTTTCCACCAAATTCCCAACAATTTCACTTCATGTGAAGGGGTTTGGGTTTTTTCTGAGGGAATTTGCAAATCAAGGCTTTCTAAGTGGGAGGTTATTTTCTGTTGGGTATCTCTCACTTCTTCTATTTCATCTCCTCCCACAAGGGTCTCATCAGTGTGTTGATGAACAGCTAGATTGTCCGCTTTGGGTACTTTGTCGAACTCTTGGGCTAAAGCGTGATGAGCCAGGGTAGGAGAATGTTTGTACCCTTGGCGAAGCCTAGTGAAAGTGCGTTGCTGTCCTTGCCATGCGAAAGCAAAACGGTCCATATCTTCTGGCTGTAAAGGTGTCGTAAAAAACATGTCTTTGACATCTACAGGTGGCATGATTGAATGAGCCTTTTCTTGAATCAATGTTATGAATTCTGCTAGATTTGGGACTGCTGCTGTAAGAGGCTCTGTGTTAGCATTTAGCCTACGAAAATCTATTGTCAGCCTCCACTTCCCATTAGGATTTCGCACTGGCCACACCAGAGAATTGAAAGGAGAATGGGTATGAAGTATTACTCCTTGTTGTCGTAGCTCCTGTATCACTGGCTTGATACCCTCTTTGGCACCCAGGGGAAGGAGGTATTGTTTCACTGAATGGTAGGGAGGCTGCAGCTTGGAGCAGTCTGATGTTAAAATGTGGTGTGCCAAAAGACCACAGAAGACCCTCTGAGTCCTCCCACTGCCTCCCAGCAAGGGCATTCAGCCCTAATACATTGGTTGGAATATCTCCAATCACCCCATGGATGGAGAGTTGGTTTTCCTCTCCAGGCAAAGGGAGCTTGACTAAGGCCCCATTCATAGATTCTGTTGTTGTGCCCAAGGCACTTAAAACACCATATCGGTTCTTTGTTGGAACAATTCCACACCTCTGGGCATCTTTCTTTGTCAGCGCAGAAATTTGTGCCCCAGTGTCAATCAGAAAAGTTACAGGTGCCCGTTTAGGACTTGTAATAGCTGTGATCGTTATATCTCCCGTTTTATTTTTAGTGAGCATTCTCAGGTATACCTATGCTCCGTTTCTTTGCCCACTGACAAGAAACAGAGGGTCTAGTTTCCCTGGTTTTGAGGAAGAATCTGTTCTGGCTCATTGGCCGGACTTTGAGGGAGAAGTGGCTTTGACTCACTGCCCAGATTCTGAGGGAGGAGGGGTGCACTGGGTTGAAGTGACGGATTCGGTAGAAGGGGCTTTTGGCAGTGCCAGTTAGACACTACCTTACTCAACTGATCAAGGGCTAAGCCATCCATCGCATTTCTGGGGACCCCCTTTTTGATACCTAATAAGCACCAATGCTGACGGTTAGGGATCTCTGGTTACATTCTTTGGTTTTTCACTATGAGGAGCCCTAATGTGCCTGACACCTTTTGTTTTTTCTGATTTTTCCTCTGGGATTTTTATCGGTCCATATTTCCTACTGTAATTAATCAGATCTTCTTCAACCTCACTCCATGTCCAAACTTTGCAATCACCGGCAGGTGAATTTGATTGTGAACCTGGCGGCTGAGAGGGGGTTGAATATGGAGTAAACCCAGGATCGGTAGATGCAGTTTGGTCGCTCGGGTTTCCAAGGAATCTGTCCAACCTCTCTACAGGACCTGCAGCAGCTATGGTTTTTTGAAGGACAGCTGCTGTAGATTGGAGTGATTCTGGAAGGCCTCGAATTAAAGGGGTCATCAGTTCAGGTTTCACAGGTAATTGCGTGGGGGATTCATATCCAGGAGTTAATTTCCTTTCATGGATCATTTGCAGACAGGCGGCTTTGTGGACGCTTTCTAGAAGTTGATCAGGGGTACCAACTGTAGCGAAAGGGTCTCCCCTTTCTAAAGGATTGAGTCCCCCGGCCCAGAAAGCTGCGCGCTGAGTCAGCGACCATGTGTTACGTTTGTCTCCTGTTGTTAAGAGAACTCCATGTCCCCAGTATCCACTGGCCTCCTGTTCAGTGAATTGAATTTGGTCTCCTCCGGTGAGAGACACTTGGAAGGCATATTCCGTCTCAGCTTCGTGGGGAAGCCGCCCGTACTCCTTTTTTAACTTCGCCAACTCAGGAGCAGTGTATGGTATTTGTTTAGTGGTGATATGCGGTTCAAAATCTTCATCATTGATATAATTATATTCTGTTTTAATTAGAGGTCCCATAGGAGGGCAGCAGTTTTCCCCACAATTTTTCACTAGCACTAGTTCTTCCTGGGGGTATATTTGGTTAATGTGAGGAGTTTTCTTTTCCTCTTTCTCTTTTGGTGAGTCAGCATTCTTTGAATTCTTAAAATATTCCTCCCTCAAAGCAGCCCGCAGCAAATGATTTTCATTCCTTTCTTCATCTGATTGTTCCTGTAAAATTTCCACTAGCTTTTGAAGGGAATCTGTGATTGCTTTCTCTTCACTACATCGCTTAAAGCAGTGATCTATAGCTGCTGTAAGGCATGCTCCTGAAACAGATTTAGGAGCAGATTATGGTTTTATTTTGGCCAAATTTAAACTTTGTCTCATGTTGGAATGAACATATTCTATCAGTCACACTCCAAATTAAACCAGTTATTTTGAGCCCATTCTTCCCCTCCCGGAGAGGGCCGGGCATTATGTTTTGCTAGCAGAGCATAAAATGCAGCTTTATGATTTGCACTAGGGTTTTCAGTCATTTTATAAAGGGATCAAAACCACTACAGGGAGGTAAAACCTAATTACACATTGCCACACAAACAGCTTCGCCGTGTCGCCCTTCGCTTCCCTGGGTGGGTGAAGAGACCAAAATCTGCCTGGGAGGTACTCCTTAAGTTACTTACGGTTGTCTCTTCGCTACACCAAGCAGTCCAAATTCACACACGCCCACCAAAACAGTTCCCCCTTTTACACTAAGAGATCTTTTTGTGAAAAATCTGAAGACAGAGCCCTTAGTTGAGTATGGGGTGCTTTTCACCTAGGCGTGTGCAGTTTGTGGGAAATTCGAGTCGTCCCCCTTGCTTTCTAGACACCGCTCACCCTTTGCGGGGTGTCGGGCTAGGTGCGGCTGGAGTGAAACGTCCTTCCCCTATTACAGACTACACACAACCTTGCAACCCCTTCTGTCTGTCAGAAATCCTGTCCGTGATGCCAGTTTAATGTCACCATCTGCTAATAGAAGTGAGGGTCGTGATGGTTTGTTTACAGATCTCCGAGTGCAAAAGGACACAAGGGATTTCAGTTTTAATCACCTTTTCACCTTTGTTAAGTACCCACAACATGGTAATGTGATAGAGGAGAGAAAGAGAGAGAGAGAGAGAAAGAAAAACAAAGTAAAAGAGTAGAGAGGAAGAAAGGGGGGGCAATGGCTACCAACGGATGAGACGAAGTCCTCGTGCTCTGCTGCCAATAGATTTGTCTTCTTTCCGTGGGGAGATCTTATCTCAGTTATTTCAGAAAGTCCCTTTATAGCCCTGTTTCGAAACGAGGGGCAACTGGCCAAGACCGTATCTATGTTTCGTAATAACATTGCAGAACTAAAAGCTAGCCCTAACTATCCCAGGTACATACCAAGCATGCCTTTCTCCTATGTTAACTATGATTTACCAAAATATGAATATCGATCTAATATCGATATCCAACTGAGATGGACAAAAACTCTTAACAGTTTAGAGTTAGAAAGTGTATGTTTTATTTTTGCGTGGGATAGCTCCCTAAGTCGCAGGCCCTGATACAAGCAAACATGATACCTTTTATTTCCACGTATTATGAATATCCAAAATACAAAATGCGTATTCATAGTGTTGGCACCTCCCATTCTCCGCTTTGTATGGAAATGAGCTTACATGTCATTAAGCATGCGTAGCGTGTGATCTGAATGGAGTCGGTGGTCTTGAATTGGGTCAGTGGTCCTAAGGAAGATGAAGTAACTCATCTTCCTCACTCTGACCTTTATGCCTTTCTGAGTTTTAACAATTCTAATTACTTTAGTGACCTCTAAGTTTCTTCTTGCGTGACTTTTGGATGGGCTCCCACAAAGGGAGGAAATTGGTAATTGTCTTTATTCTAGACACCAACTTATTAATTATTCTAAGCATAGCTAAACAAACATGCAAATGACAGATCATCAGTTCAGACTAAAGAAAATCCAAAACGTGGACAGCATCTCCCTTCTGCTGGAAGCCTTCAAGTTCACCACTGCAGTCTGCAGCCTACACAGATCATCTGAGGATTGTAAAAGTTCTCCAAGGAAGAACAAGAACAAGGCTAATGCATGCACACAAACGCTGATCAAAAGCACTTGATGCTCTTGGACAAAAAGATGTAATCTTCACTTTTGGAAAGACAAGGTGACTATGGCTGTCTCCACAGTACTCGTAGGAAAAAATCCCTGAAGTTTTGTAAAACCTCTTTTCAGGGCTTTGTTAACTTCATTTTTGTTAAGAATTGGGGAACGCAGAGAGACCTGTCACTTTTTTGCAAAATGCCATAGAAACTGCTACACTCACTTCAACAACAGTCCATGTAACCTTCTCTGCAAATACTGACCATATGCAGTTCTGGTTGATACAAACCCCCATTACCTAAGAAAAGGAACAACTCGGCAAGCAGTTTGCAAAGATGAACAACTTAGCACGATTGCGGCTGATGACATGCCCTGACTTTTTTTACCTTCAGCTGTGGGTGCCGTACCTTCCTACCCTCGCACATGCCACTCCAAGCTGCTTGCGTGGAGCTCTCGCACCACCTATGCCAGCAACTGTGCCAAGCCGCCACCCTTCTTCAGCACCATCGCACCTACCACAAGGTAGCTGAATCAGAGGGAAAAGGAGGTCGCCAATGGAGGGAAGTTGTTCCCCCTGACAGCTAAGCTCCAACTTTGGTGTCCCTTATGTCCTTCCCAGGACGGGCGGGAAAACGCCTCGGCGGAGCGCAGCGCTGGGCGGGAGCGGCCGGCAGAGCACCGAGCGCGCTCCCCACTCCCTCCCGCCCGCGCCGCTGCGGAGACCCCGGCTTCGCCGGAATCGGCCACGTGCTGCACGGAGGGCAGCGCGGCAAAGGCGGTCGCCCCTCGTTACCCTAGGAAGGCCGGCCTCGGATCCCCGCTCTCTCCGCCGGCACGGGCAGTGCCGGCAGACTGTCGCTGCGGCCGCCGCTGGCCGAAAGCCTCGCCGCGCACCGCCCGGCCGGCCCCGCCGCTCCGCGGGGTCACACGGCACCTGCCGTGGGCGGCAGCCGAGCGACAGCAAGCAGAAGCGCTCACCGCCGCGCCACTCGCCGCCCCGCCCGGGCGCTCCTCTCCTCGCGCTACCACCATGGCGCCGGCCCGCCCCCCCTTCCCCGTCGCCTGCGGCGCAACGCGGGTGCTCCGAGCCACGCAGCACGCGTGCGGCCGGGCCCTGCCGAGCCGCAGGCGGAGCCGGGGCACGGCCCGGGCGGGAGAGCTTCCGGCGAGGCTGGGCGGGCGGCGAGCGCGGCCGAGCGTGAACGCGCCAGGCGGGGTCGGCCGGCGGCGCGATGGAGGCGGCAGCACGGCGCGGCATAAAAGAGCTGATCGTCCCGCAGCCGCCCGCTCCGCAGCCCCTCGGCTGCTGTCGAGAAGGGCCCCGGCCCTGGCCGCGCCGGTGGCGAGGTGGCTCCGCAGACCTCAGGCAGCCCTGGCGGGGCAGGGGAGCACTGCGAGCAGCCCCGGCGCCGCGCAGCCGTCTGTAACGCGCGGTGGGAGCCGCCGGCAACTATTTTGCACCTCCCGGGGGGCTGGGGAGGAGCACGGAGACCACGCAGCAGGTCGCTGCCGTTAGGGAAAATTAATCCACCATGCCTGAGGTTGATGTCCGAAAAGGAGACAGAGGAGTCCTGCAACATTCTTCGACTACAGGGAGAGTCCCTGGGGCTTTTCCCATGGGGTCTGTCAAACGGTTGCGGGATGCAGCCCCTTTTTTATGCCAAGTTCCCGGCCACAACGCCCTCTTCCTTTTCTCCACTGGCTGAGGTATTAGGGGGATACAGACTTCCGGAACTGCCTACTCTATGCCCTCCTCTAATATGCACCCCCCTTTTGGCATAGAAAAGAAAGAAAAAGAAACCATTCCTAATTCTATTAAGTCTTTGTTGCCTTGCTCTAGGTTCAGGAATTTAACACGGCCCTGATTAATCAACAGTCTCTGATGATTAGTAACAGTTCTAGAGAACTAATCGTTTCTTCTGTTACTTCACTCCGCATAAGTTCCTAGCCTTGTCTACAGGCCAATTCACACGGTCTGTTTGTAAAGACTCATCCATCTCATTCCTTTTAATCCCTCCTTTTTTTATTTAATCTGTATTTGTCTTTACAAACCTTAATTACCATTGATTTAATTTTTTCTTCTTGAGTCTTCTGGGCTTTTGCTATTATTTGCAGTGACATCCTCTTCTGTCCTTTTGTAGTCGTTTCTGGATCAGGTAGGCATGGCTGCTACCTGCTGAAAGAGCTGCACCCAGCATGGTGTCACGTATGGTCAAAAGATTAGAGTTGCTATAGCATAGAAGAGGAGAAATGGCATTCATTTAGTGTTGGGGTCTCCCCCCCTGCCATGGAGCCCTGGGCGATGGGCCCTGGGGGGGAGACACGGGGTTTCCCTGCCCCTGGTCAGCTTCATTCCCCCTTGGTTGGTTTGTGTTCCCCGGTGTGGCCAAGGACCCTCGGGTCCCTTGACTGGGGGAGTTCCTGAGCAGAGCCCCGGCCATGTGGCTGGAGAAATAAAGACCTCTGAAACATCTACCACCAATCTGTCCATATCTACTTCTTTTCCACGGGATTCCTGGTTTGATATAGGCGTGTTACAGTAATCCCTGTTGTAACAATTTAGCCCATAGCTGGCCAGTTAGCCAGGAAAACATGTCCCATTACCATCCTTTCAACACTTGGACAGGTCCATGAGCTGAGGTTATTTCCTCTGTTATTTGTTTGACCATTTTCCGCTGTCATCTGCTTGCAAACAACAGCTCGAGTCATTTAATTTCCCACAAACTCCTCCTTCTTCTGCTAACAGATAATCTAATACCATCCAATGTTGAAATGCCACTTTCCTCATTGAAGTGGGTTGCTCAGCAAGACGGTCAAGAGCTGTGGCAGGCTGGTTGGTAATTATTTCTGAGACAGCTTGTACCCTAATTATCTCATTCAAATGATAAATGGGTTCCCAGGCATCTGGGATTAATTCCTTAGGTTTCCAAGTGGCTGGTCCATCATGTTGCGTAACTTGTTCTGGTGGCCATTCATCTTTTCCCCGTTTTGGGGTGCTCCCTGCAGCCAAGGCTGCATCAGCTGTGCTTTTCTCGAATTAAATCATCACAGATTTGGATTCCTAAGCGATTTCCCTGAATTTGTAGTAGCAAAAAGAACAATGGTCTAAGATATACACCATATCCCTGACCAGTTTGGAGGTAACCTGAGCTAAGCATGTTGGCCACAAATCCAATCATGTCCTTTCAAAGCCCGTGTTCCATTAGCAAAGGGGCCTTCCTACCCTTGGTCATCAATTGGTGGGTCAAAATACTGCGGGTTTCCCTGGCCTAACGGTCCTCCAACAATAGCTGCCCCACCATAAGGGTCACAAGCATTTGCATTTCCAAGCTCCCACACAGGGTTCCCATCTACATTTACATCTGCAAGTTGCTTGCTTGGATTTGGAGCAGAACTCACTAAAAGGCTTTGAGTTCCAATCCGCTGTTGCCATTCCCACTGATAATCACAAACAACATGTCTTCTACTTGTGGGATTTTTGTGGGGACAGCTTAAAAATAGGTGGTCAAAAAAACCCCTTGTCCCTCCGCATTGCTTTACAGGCTTCCAAATGTTTTTGGTAAGAACACCTTACGCAGCTACCATTAGTGAGCTGAACAGCTCTTTGATTGCAATTGTCTTGATATTTGGAACAATTGTAAGGAGGGCAATTGTGGGTCCAAACCCAATTGTTTAAAGCCAGAGGGAAAGTCAATTGACAAACGCCTTTTCCTACATAGACCCGCCCTGTCCTGTTTAGGCAATAAGTGCCTGTTGGAGAAGAATGAAGTGGCCATGTGTTGGGGAGGATGAAAGTTTGGTAAGAAAGTTTCACAGGTATTTAGGCTTGGCAGAAAGGTCAGAGAATGTAGAAGCTGGGGATGAGGTAGAAATGAAAGCAAGTTTTGATATAGAAGAAAAGATGTTTTGCTGAAACAGTGATCGCTGAGTAACTGAGAAGGCAAAGGTTGGAGATGAGTTGGAAGGAGATTTTTAGGAGCAGGACAAAGGTATGTGATTACAAACAAAGACATGTTTTTCACCAAGTAAGTAAGTCTCAAGAAGAGCATAAGTGAATAGAAAAGGTGTCTTTAGCAAAAAGAAAGATATGGCAGGCAAACAAGAAATGTTGATGTAGCAAGAAGAAGAAAGGTCTAAGAATTTTCCACTGGAAGCTTAAATTGTAACTTACTCTTGTGATTGGATAATAATGACTATAATATGGTGATGGTAGTAGCTATGATAGGCTATAGGCCAATGTCAAGGTATTGTGTATGGTGCTTATTGGTTGTTACGTGCTAAGATACTCTGCAAAGAAAAGTATAGAATGCTCTGTAACTTGAACAGCAAGCGGCTTCAGGTATGCCTACAGCTGGAGCTGGCAGCTATAGGGCTGGCTCTGGATAGCCACTCCCTGAAATGCTGTAACTTTGCCTATGCAATAAACAGCTTTCAAGAGAGCCACCTGAAGTCCAGACATCCTTCGTGAAACCTTCTCCTATAGCCATGGACTTCCTTCTTTGGCCCCAAATCCCGTCCTAGTATGGACCTCATGTCAGGTGTTGAGCCACCACTTAGGTTCAGCTGGGCTAGCCAACCGTAGGCACTCTTCAGATCCTCCTGGCCCTCCACAGAGCCAGCAATTGCTAAGGTGAAAAACTTTTGCTACTTCTTCTGCTAAGGCTGCAAATTGATTCTCCCACTCCTGGCCTAAACTTAGCTGACCATATAAAAGTAGAGTTATTCAGGAAAATGTTTTAATAGTGTGATCTAATTAGCTAGTCTAATTTTCCCGTTGTCTTCTGCACCACCTGTGGCAATTGAAGACACAGAAACCACTTAACATAAAAGAATCCAGCAAGTATTAGCGCCCCAGTGAGTGGAGATTCTAGAGGAGGGATACCCATAGAGACTATTTCAGCAGGTGGTCTGTGGGTAGGCACGCAGGGCTTCCTCTGATGTCGAAGCACTGGCTACTGCTCCGGCCCACTCCTGCAGAGTGTCAGTCACAGCCTCCCGGCCTTCTCCTCCAGCTGAGATGTGCAAATCTCTGAGGCTTCAGAGACCTTGACCCAAGAGTGACGGGTCCACCTGTGTCCAGCTGTCTTCATGGCTGTTTCTGTCGTCAGTGACACTTGGAATGGGCCACGCCATTTCAGAACCACTGGCGCTTCTTTCTGCTCCTTAACTAGGACTCAATCTCCTGGTTGGATGTTACAAGCAGCAAAGTCCAAAGGTGGGGCTTGTGCCAGCTGAGCTTCCTGTTGAAGGGGTTTCACAAGAAGCAGTATCCTGGCCACAGATGGTTTTAAATATACATCACTTACCTCTACTCCCCCACTAGGTTGAGACTTAGCCGGGTAATTCATAACAACGACGGAAAGGGGGAGAACGGAATCTCTCTTCTGGCTCGGGCTCTCATTCTCGCCAAAGCCAATGTCCAAAGCCCTAGCCATGGCATCTTGGTTTCTATTACCAGCTTCAAAAGGTGTTTATTTCTCTATTCATTGTTTTCTACCCGAGCCGAGCTCTGGGGGTGCCAGGGCCTATGGAGGTTCCATTGTGTTCCTAAAGAAGCCAAAACCCCTTGAAGGATCTTTCCTGTAAAATGAGTTCCCCTATCTGAGTCTATTGCTTCTGCAATGCTGTATCTTGGAAAGATTTGTTCCAAAAATGCCTTAATACCTGATCCTGTCATTGCTGAAGCAGTTGGAAATGCTTCTGGCCACCTTGCTAGCTGACATACCATTACCAGAAGACATGAAGCCTTCCCACTTGGGGCATCTCAGGAAAATCCACCTGGCATCTTTGGAAGGGACCTGCAGCCCAAGGCCTCCCTCCCCTGGCAAGTTACTTTGTAACTTGGCTGTTTGCTTTAGCACAGATCAAGCAACCTTCAACAGCTCGTTTTGCCAGTCTAAAAAGACCCCCAGCAACATCCAGCATGAGGAAGGCTTCTGCCAATCCTCAGGAGGTGCAAGGACTCTCTTCACGGAGTGCTTTTAATATTGGTAGGGCCAAAGCTTCTGGTATCTCTTGTTTGCCATCCCTTGTAAAGCAATTATTGCCTTTTTTCTCTGCCACATGGCTTTTAACTGTATCTCAAACTCCTCTGGGAGAAAAGACAGCTTCCCGGCCAGTGATGGAGTCACTGCGAGCAAAGGGGGCATCTTGGAGAGTTCTGGCAGAAGTGTTGCTTTCTGATTTTCTTCATCCACCAAAAAGGAGACAGAGGAGGCCTGTAACATTCTTCAACTACAGGGAGAGGCCATGGGGCTTTTGCCATGGAGTCTCTCAACTGATTGCGGGACGCAGCCCCCTTTTGATGCAAAGTTCCTGGCAACAGCACCCTCGGAGGTACTCGGGAATTACAGACTTCCGGAACTGCCTACTCTATGCCCTCCTCTAATATGCACCCCCCTTTTGGCATCGAAAAGAAAGAAAAAAAAAACATTTCTAATGCTATTAAGTCTTTGTTGCCTTGCTCTAGGTTCAGGAATTTAACACGGCCTTGATTAATCAACAGTCTCTGATGATTAGTAACAGTTCTAGAGAACTAATACTTTCTTCTGTTACTTCACTCCGCATAAGTTCCTAGCCTTGTCTACAGGCCAATTCACACGGTCTGTTTGTAAAGACACATCTATGTTACTCCTTTCACTCCCACACCTTCTTGGCGGTAGGACGGCTCCCCCCGGCACAGCACCTGGCACAAAACCCCCCTATGCGCACACGCACACCTGCACTTACCCTGCACTCCGCTGCACACACACACACACACCTCCCGCACACTAACACCTCCGTCCACATCCCTGCCATGCTACTTGCAGTGGCCCCGCCCCTGCCATCCCGGCCGGCTGGCAGCACTCACTCCTCACGTGCTTCCCCATGCCTTGCATTTCCTTGCTGCCCCCTCTGTAGCCTTCCCTCAACCTGCCTTTTCTCCCCTGCCTTGCATTGACGTGCTCACCCATCCCCCACCTGACTTCCTTTCACATTCGTCTAGGTCTGGCCTCACCTTTCCTTTTCCTTCTAGGACCCTCATTGCCTTGCCTCGCCTCGCCAAGCAAGGCCACACAGAGCAGTTGGTCCTGGCCGCTTTTGTGTGCCAGCAGTCCTCGAATGTACTTCTCACCTGCCTTGCCTATCCTTGCCTTGCCTTGGCAACACAACAGTTTCCTTGCCTTGCCCTGCTAGCTCTCTGGAGCCTTGCATTCCTTTGCACGTCCATGCCCCGCCCTTGACCTGCCTACTGCTTTCCTCCAGGGCCTTGGATTGCCGAGCCCTTCTTGTTTCTGCCTGGCCTTCCCATCAGTGGACTTCCCTTCTTACGGCCAGCCTTGCCTCTAACGTCTGGGCCTTCTCTTGCCTACCACTCCATTTGCTTTGCCCTCACTGCTCTGGCCTTGCTTACCTCTCCCTTGACTTGCCCACAATTGCCTGCACTTGCTTTGCAGCGCCTTGCCTGCATGGAAGGCGAGGGCAAGAGTGGTAGGCAGGGCAAAGCAAAGCCAGCAAGTTGTAGGTAGTGCAAGGCAAGGCAGCAGAGGCAAAGGAAGCAGAGCAAGGGTAGCTTAAGAAGAACTAGACAAGGTACTGAAGGCAAGGCAAGGCAAGGCCAAGAGACTCGGAGTGCCTTTCCTTGCCAAGGCAAGGACATAGTGCCAGTGTTGCTGGAGCAGATGTTAAGGTAGCACGGGGAGGAATAGAAAGTGCTGAGAACAGCGTGTGTGCTGCTAGTTTGAGGGGTGCAGTTGAAGTTGCAGGCAGCAAGATCTTCCTCAGCCCGCACTGTTTTGAGCTCTGTTTTTGCCAGATGGTTTCAAGTTGGTGGGCAGAATCTGCGAGAGGGCAAAGATTGGTTTGGGCCAAAGAGGTTTGTCTGCCTCTTGGAGTGCGGTATAAAGAAGAGTCCGCTCTTGGAAGGGGAAGATGAGGGAAATCTTTTTGTCCTGAGGTGCTGTTGATTTGAGTGCAGGGACGTTTGCAACTTGCCTCTGCCCTTGGGGTGGTTTCGAGCAGCGCCAGGCGCTTGGCCTTCTTTTGCAAGTCGTCAGCGCCATCGTGTGCTTGTTTCGAGGAGCGCTGACAGTGCCGGGGAAAAAGCCAAGCGCTTCGCTGGCGCCGCCCCAAGTCGTGTGCGAGCAGTTGCTGGAAGAGCTCCGCTGTGCATCCTGCCTCTTGGAGACACAAAAGAATGTGATCCTGCGCGTAGCGGGGAAGCAAGAGGAATCTTTTCATTGTTGGCTGTGCAGTTACCAAGCGGCAAAAGTCAAGGCAGCTCCAGCACGGCCTCTTTCTTTCAGAACCTTTTCTGTGCCATCATGAACATGCTCAACATGCAACTCGCACCCACTGAACTGCATCAAAGGTCCTGGAGAGACGCACTTTCCTTCAAGCTCTAGCTACCATCCTACCCTCCACCACTCGCCGATCCCAAAGCCCTTCCGAACATGCAGCAGCTGCACGCAGAGAACAAGTGCTAGAAGAAGGCGTTGGCCTTCAGAGTCCCTCTAAAGTCTGTAAACTAGGCGAAACATTGCAGTGACCAGCACTTTCCTTCGCAACTATCTACAGAGCGTCATCACATTCTCTCAGAGTGGCTAAGTCCACCCTTGCAGCACAGCAGCGTTTCCAGCCACAGTTCGGACTGAGAGATGGGCCAGGTGAGAAAGCATTTGTTGACTATCCCTCGTCTCTGGAAGACTTGATACTCGCAGCGCAATCACGTCCACACACCTTCAGTGTGGCCAAGTTCAAGCAGCTAGAGCTCACAGAGACGGGAGAGGCAGGAGAGAAGCCGTTCCAAAAGTACCGTGTACTTAGGGCAGCATTCAAACTGTGCACAGCACTCTACAGCACTGTAGACCGTGGCTTCTCTGACAAGACGTGCCATCCCATTGTTGGCTCTCGCAGCTCGCTTGCTAGCTGCTCTCCTGAAGAAAAGAACTAGGAGGAAAAGCCAATGCTGGGCTGCACCTTCCCCTTGCCTCCCGTAAAGCCACTTCAACTCCCCGCTGCACTCTCTACTTCCCCTCTCCTTGCCATCGACCGCTGTGTTTTCTGCATCTCGGAGCCCAAAGGTAAGCGCCAGTGTTCCCAGGGATGCTTGGAAGAGGGAGAAGTAGTAGCACAAGTAGCTGCCGTTGAACTTCCTCCTTCTCAATGCTAAAGTGAAGTCGGCAGGCAGGCGAGCGCCAGCCACGCTCCTTTCTCAGTTTGGACGCTGCGGACACGAGCCCGGTGCTCGGCGCCTTCGTTCGGCCTCTTTAGTAGCCATGTCGCGCTTTCATTCCGCCGGAGTCGAAGCGTCGTCTACTTGTGGCACAGAGCACGGTGCCGGCAGCCAAATGCTCCAGCCGACTGCTTCTGCCGACACACGCCTGGGCTATGCACTTTCCCTCTCAGCGACATACAGCTCTAAATGTAAAGGGAAAGATTCTCGGCTACGTCTGGCACAGAGAACAGCTTTAGTTCAACAGCTTTACCCAGAGCATGCCCCCGGACGCGTGGAAACCTGTATTTGCACCACATTGCAGTGGCAGTCCTCTTTCCTTTACAGGCTGCACAGCGCCGGCAGATGGCCCGTGCGCTCTGCACCTGCCTTCTCACTTCCAAGTAGCACCGCGCACATAAGAGCCTTGCAGGGAGAGAAGACGCGGATAGGCGTCTCGCCCAGAAGAACGTGGCAGGGCGAGAAGGTGTTCTTCTTTTGTCTTCCTCGTCGCCCAGAGTGTGCTGCTGTGTTGAAAGTCTTGGCCAGCGAAAAGCTAATCCAGCAAGTATTTCTCTCCTGATGCATTGCGCTGAGCCAGAGCTGAGGAAAATCCTTGCACAGCACCCTGTGGATGCGTGCAGGACACACGCCGAAGAGCGGCACGGCTAAAAGTCATCGCTGGGCTTCAGTTCTGTCCAGAGCGCAGAAGGCGAAGAACGAAGCAGCTGGGCACCGGCTGCATGTACTCAGTGAAGCGAATTTCACATGTCCAGCCAAGAGCTGCTTCACAAGCAGATTCAGCTGAGAATGCTCTGGCTGCTTCACAAAGGAAGGTGCTGTGTTGCACTCCTGGACACTACGTGGTCAGAAGCAGGTTCTTACACCTTCAATGCTACAGAGTCCATGCAGCTGGAGCACAGGCAGAAGGACGCGTCCAGCTGGAAGGCGTTCTTCAAGTACCCCCCTCTTCCAAGTAGCCTTGAAACTGAGCACAACACACTGCGGCTCGGCAGCTTCCTTCTCAGATAGACGTGCCGTCACATTATGCACTCTCGCAGCTCCGTTGCCCACTTGCAGCAGCTGCTCCCAAAGAAAAAAGCTCCAGAAGTAAAAGCCACTGCTGGACTGCCCTTTCCCCTTGCCTCACGTCAAGCACCTGAAACTGTCCGCTGCACTCTCGATTTCCATTCTCCGTCGCATCTACCACTGTAATGTCTGCATCTCGAAGCATAAACCCCGGCACAGTTCTCTCCTGGGAAAGCTGGAAGAGAAATAGGTAGCCGCACAAGTAGCTGCAAGTTTCCGACTGCTAAGATGAATCCGAAAACAAGCGAGTGGCAGCCACGCTTCCTCTTGCAGCCTGTGCGATGCCCACAGCAGCTCCGTGCTCTGCCTTCATTCTTACGCTCGTCGTAGCAGGTCGCGCTTTCGTTTTGCTGGAGACGACCTGTCGTCTACTTCTCGCGCAGAGAGCGCGGTGCCGGCAGCGAAATGCTGCAGGCTGCTGCTTCTGCCGAAACACGCCTGGGCTATGCAATTTCTCTCTAGCGCTAGGTAGCACAACATTCTGTCTGCGTTGTGGTCTTTATCTTAAGGGAAAGATTCTCGGCTACGGCTCGCCCAGAGAACTGTTCCGGGACAATACATGTGTTTTATTACCCCTTCTCGCAAGAAGACTGTGGTGCTGCGTTGGAACTGTTGGCCAGTGAAAGGCTAATCCATCATGTGCTTCCCTCCTGATGCATTTTGCTGAGCGAGAGCTGAGGAAAATCCGGGCACTGCGCACTGTGCATGCGTGCAGTATACACGCAGAAGAGCGGCAAAGCTCCTAGTCATCGCACACACCAGCC
The DNA here is from genome assembly GCF_965178545.1 of Coloeus monedula. Classification (NCBI taxonomy): domain Eukaryota; kingdom Metazoa; phylum Chordata; class Aves; order Passeriformes; family Corvidae; genus Coloeus; species Coloeus monedula. The sequence continues at coordinate 225,668 of NW_028120693.1, read as the reverse complement.
CAGTGGCCTGGGGCTGCGTTCTTCTCCCTTACCGGCGCTGGACAGAACTGCAGCATTCAGCTTTGGCTCTCTTCAGTGTGTGTACTGCACGCATCCACAGTGCGCAGTGCACGGATTTTCCTCAGCGCTACGTGCAAGTACAGCCTTTCTGCTTCGCAGAGCCCAACTGGCCGCACAAGCTCTCGCTCAGAGAAATGTGTCAGGAGAGAAGCACTTGCTGCATTAGCCTTCCGCTGGCCAACAGTTGCAACGCAGCACATAGTCTTACTGCGAGAAGGGGTAAATAAAACGCACGCTTTCAGCACAGCAGCACAATCTGGGCGACGAGGAGGACAAAAGAAGACCATCTTTTCGTCTTTGCACGATTTTCTCTGCCACACATCTATCCACGTCTTTGCTCCCTGCAAGGCTCTAATGTGCGCCGTGCTACTTGGAAGTGAGAAGGCAGGTGCAGAGAAGCACTGCCATCTGCCGGCTCTGTGCAGGCTGTAAAGGAAAGAAAGACTACCCCTGGAATGTGGTGCAAATACAAGTTCCCACGGGTCGGGGTAAGCGCCGGGTAAGCCCGTTGAACTAGAGCTGTTCTCGGTGCCAGACGTAGCTGAGACTCTTTCCCTTTCCATTCAGGCTACAAAGCAAAGAGAATGTGGTGCTACCAAGGGCAGCGAAGGAAAGTGCACAGCCCAGGGGTGTTTCGGAAGAGACAGCAACCTGGAGCGTTTCTCTGGAGGGTTTCTCTGCCGGCGTGCCCTCTGTGCGACAAGATGACGACGGTTCGACGCCGGCAGAATGAAAAGAACGAAATGGTACGAAGAGCATAAGAATGAAGGCAGAAGCACCTAGCTGGTGTGTGCATAGCACAGGCTGCAAGAGGAAGCGTGGCTGCCACTCGCTTGTTTTCAGATTCGAATTAGCAGTCGAAAACAGAAAGTTCAACTTGCAGCTGCATGTGCTGCTACCTATTTCTCTTCCAGCTTTCCCTGGAAAGAATTGTGCCGGGGTTTATGCTTCGAGATGCAGACATTACAGTGGTAGATGCGACGGAGAATGGGAATAGAGAGTGCAGCGGACAGTTTCAGGTGCTTGACGTGAGGCAAGGGGAAAGGGCAGTCCAGCAGTTGCTTTTCCTTCTGGAGCCTTTTTCTTTGGGAGCAGCTGCTGCAAGTGGGCAACGGAGCTGTGAGAGTGAATAGTGTGACGGCACGTCTATCTGAGAAGGAAGCTGCCGAGCCGCAGTGTGTTGTGCTCAGTTTCAAGGCTACTTGGAGCAGGGGGGTACTTGAAGAACGCCTTCCAGCTGGACGCGTCCTTCTGCCTGTGCTCCAGCTGCATGGACTCTGTAGCATTGAAGGTGTAAGAACCTGCTTCTTGCCAGGTAGTGTCCAGGAGTGCAACAGCTGCGCCTTCCTTTGTGAAGCAGCCAGAGCATTCTCAGCTGAATCTGCTTGTGAAGCAGCTCTTGGCTGGACATGTGAAATTCGCTTCACTGAGTACATGCAGCCGGTGCTCAGCTGCTTCGTTCTTCGCCTTCTGTGCTCTGGACAGAACTGAAGCCCAGCGATGCCTTTGAGCTTTGCCGCTCTTCAGCGCGAACACTGCACGCGGCCACAGTGCGCTGTGCACGGATTTTCCTCTGCTCGACGTACAGTCATTTTCTTGCTGTTCCACAGGGTCCAAACTGTCCGCGTAGCTCTCGCTCAGCGAAATGCGTCAGGAGAGAAACACTTGCTGGAGTAGCTTTTCGCTGGCCAAGACTTTCAACACAGCAGCACAATTCGGGCAAGAAGAAAGAGAAAGGAAGAATATCTTTTCGCCCTGCCACGTTCTTCTGGGCGAGACGCCTATCCGCGTCTTCTCTCCCTGCAAGGCTCTTATGTGCGCGGTGCTACTTGGAAGTGAGAAGGCAGGTGCAGAGAGCACCGCGATCTGACGGCGCTGTGCAGCCTGTAAAGGAAAGAGGACTGCGACTGGAATGTGGTGCAAATACAAGTTCCCACGCGTTGGGGACAAGCTCCGGTTAAGCCGGTTAAAATAAAGCTGTTCTCTGTGCCAGACGTCGCCGAGAAGCTTTCCGTAAAGATGCTGGCTACAAAGCAAAGAGAATGTGGTGCTACTTCAGCGCTAGAGAGAAATTGCATAGCCCAGGCGTGTTTCGGCAGAAGCAGCAGCCTGCAGCATTTGGCTGCCGGCACCGTGCTCTCTGGGCGAGAAGTAGACGACGGGTCGTCTCCAGCAAAACGAAAGCGCGACATGCTACGAAGGGCGTGAGAATGAAGGCAGAGCACGTAGCTGCTGTGTGTGCATCGCACAGGCTGCAAGAGGAAGCGTGGCTGCCACTCGCTTGTTTTCGGATTCACGTTAGCAGCTCGAAACTTAAAGGTCAACTTGCAGCTACTTGTGCTGCTACCTATTTCTCTTCCAGCTTTGCCCTGGAAACAATTGCGGTTAGGTTTATGCTTCGCCATACGGCGGAGAAAGGAGAGTGCAGCGGACAGTTTCAGGTGCTTCACGTGAGGCAAGGGGAAAGGGCAGGCCAGCAGTGGCTTTTACTTCTGGAGACTTTTTCTTTGGGAGCAGCTGCTGCAAGTGGGCAACGGAGCTGGGAGAGTGAATAGTGTGACGGCACGTCTATCTGAGAAGGAAGCTGCCGAGCCGCAGTGTGTTGTGCTCAGTTTCAAGGCAGCTTGGAGCAGGGGGGTACTTGAAGAACGCCTTCCAGCTGGACCCGTCCTTCTGGGGGTGCTCCAGCTGCATGGACTCTGCAGCATTGAAGGTGTAAGAACCTGCTTCTGACCAGGTAGTGTCCAGGAGTGCAACACAACACCTTCCTTTGTGAAGCAGCCAGAGCATTCTCAGCTGAATCTGCTTGTGAAGCAGCTCTTGGCTGGACGTGAAATTCGCTCCACTATGTACATGCAGCCGGTGCCCAACTGCTTCGTTCTTCGCCTTCTGCTGTCTGGACAGAACTGAAGCCCAGCGATGACTTTTAGCCGTGCCGCTCTTCAGCGTGTGTACTGCACGCATCCACAGTGTGCTGTGCAAGGATTTTCCTCAGCTCTCGCTCAGCGCAATGCATCAGGAGAGAAACACTTGCTGGTGTAGCTTTTCGCTGGCCAAGACTTTCAACACAGCAGCACACTCTGGGCGACGAGGAAGACAAAAGAAGAACACCTTCTCGCCCTGCCACGTTCTTCTGGGCGAGACGCCTATCCGCGTCTTCTCTCCCTGCAAGGCTCTTATGTGCGCGGTGCTACTTGGAAGTGAGAAGGCAGGTGCAGAGAAGCACTGCCATATGCCGGCGTTGTGCAGCCTGTAAAGGAAAGAAGACTACCCCTGCAATGTGGTGCAAATACAAGTTCCCACGCGTCGGGGCAAGCTCCGGCTAAGCCGGTTAAAATAAAGCTGTTCCCTGTGCCAGACGTAGCCGAGAAGCTTTCTGTAAAGATGCTGGCTACAAAGCAAAGAGAATGTGGTGCTACTTCAGCGCTAGAGAGAAATTGCATAGCCAGGCGTGTTTTTCGGCAGAAGCAGCAGCCTGCAGCATTTGGCTGCCGGCACCGTGCTCTCTGCGCGAGAAGTAGACGACGGGTCGTCTCCAGCAAAACGAAAGCGCGACATGCTACGAAGGGCGTAAGAATGAAGGCAGAGCACGGAGCTGGTGTGGGCATCGCACAGGCTGCAAGAGGAAGCGTGGCTGCCACTCGCTTGTTTTCGGATTCACGTTAGCAGCTCGAAACTTAAAGTTCAACTTGCAGCTACTTGTGCTGCTACCTATTTCTCTTCCAGCTTTCCCAGGATAAAATTGTGCCGGGGCTTATTCTTCGAGATGCAGAGATAACAGTGGTAGATGCGACGAAGAAAGGAAATAGAGAGTGCAGCGGACAGTTTCTGGGGCTTGACGTGAGGCAAGGGGAAAGGGCAGCCCAGCAGTGGCTTTTCCTTCTGGAGGCTTTTTCTTTGGCAGCAGCTGCTGCAAGCGGGCAACGGAGCTGTGAGAGTGAATAGTGTGACGGCACGTCTATCTGAGAAGGACGCTGCCGAGCCGCAGTGTGTTGTGCTCAGTTTCAAGGCTACTTGGAAGAGGGGGGTACTTGAAGAACGCCTTCTAGCTGGACGAGTCCTTCTGCCTGTGCTCCAGCTGCATGGACTCTGCAGCATTGAAGGTGTAAGAAACTGCTACTGGCCAGGTAGTGCCCAGGAGTGCAACAGCTGCGCCTTCCTTTCGGAAGCAGCCAGAGCATTCTCAGCTGAATCTGCTTGTGAAGCAGCTCTTGGCTGGACATGTGAAATTCGCTTCACTGAGTACATGCAGCCGGTGCCCAGCTGCTTCTTTCTTCGCCTTCTGCGCTCTGGACAGAACTGAAGCCCAGCGATGACTTTTAGCCGTGCCGCTCTTCGGCGTGTGTACTGCACGCATCCACAGTGTGCTGTGCAAGGATTTTCCTCAGCTCTCGCTCCGGGCAATGCATCAGGAGAGAAACACTTGCTGGTGTAGCTTTTCGCTGGCCAAGACTTTCAACACAGCAGCACACTCTGGGCGACGAGGAAGACAAAAGAAGAACACCTTCTCGCCCTGCCACGTTCTTCTGGGCGAGACGCCTATCCGCGTCTTCTCTCCCTGCAAGGCTCTTATGTGCGCGGTGCTACTTGGAAGTGAGAAGGCAGGTGCAGAGCGCACGGCCATCTGCCAGCGCTGTGCAGCCTGTAAAGGAAAGAGGACTGCCACTGGAATGTGGTGCAAATACAGGTTTCCACGCGTCCGGGGGCATGCTCTGGGTAAGCCCGTTGAACTAAAGCTGTTCTCTGTGCCAGACGTAGCCGAGAATCTTTCCCTTTACATTTAGAGCGAATGTGCTGCTGTATGTCGCTGAGAGGGAAAGTGCATAGCCCAGGCGTGTGTCGGCAGAAGCAGTAGGCTGGAGCATTTGGCTGCCGGCACCGTGCTCTTTGTGCCACAAGTAGACGACGCTTCGACTCCGGCAGAATGAAAGCGCCACATGGCTACTAAAGAGGCCGAACGAAGGCGCCGAGCACCGGGCTCGTGTCCGCAGCGTCCAAACTGAGAAAGGAGCGTGGCTGGCGCTCGCCTGCCTGCCGACTTCACGTTAGCATTGAGAAGGAGGAAGTTCAACGGCAGCTACTTGTGCTACTACTTCTCCCTCTTCCAAGCATCCCTGGAAACACTGGCGCTTACCTTTGGGCTCCGAGATGCAGAAAACACAGTGGTCGATGGCAAGGAGAGGGGAAGTAGAGAGTGCAGCGGGGAGTTGAAGTGGCTTTACGGGAGGCAAGGGGAAGGTGCAGCCCAGCATTGGCTTTTCCTCCTAGTTCTTTTCTTCAGGAGAGCAGCTAGCAAGCGAGCTGCGAGAGCCAACAATGGGATGGCACGTCTTGTCAGAGAAGCCACGGTCTACAGTGCTGTAGAGTGCTGTGCACAGTTTGAATGCTGCCCTAAGTACACGGTACTTTTGGAACGGCTTCTCTCCTGCCTCTCCCGTCTCTGTGAGCTCTAGCTGCTTGAACTTGGCCACACTGAAGGTGTGTGGACGTGATTGCGCTGCGAGTATCAAGTCTTCCAGAGACGAGGGATAGTCAACAAATGCTTTCTCACCTGGCCCATCTCTCAGTCCGAACTGTGGCTGGAAACGCTGCTGTGCTGCAAGGGTGAACTTAGCCACTCTGAGAGAATGTGATATCGCTCTGTAGATAGTTGCGGAGGAAAGTGCTGGTCACTGCAATGTTTCGCCTAGTTTACAGACTTTAGAGGGACTCTGAAGGCCAACGCCTTCTTCTAGCACTTGTTCTCTGCGTGCAGCTGCTGCATGTTCGGAAGGGCTTTGGGATCGGCGAGTGGTGGAGGGTAGGATGGTAGCTAGAGCTTGAAGGAAAGTGCGTCTCTCCAGGACCTTTGATGCAGTTCAGTAGGTGCGAGTTGCATGTTGAGCATGTTCATGATGGCACAGAAAAGGTTCTGAAAGAAAGAGGCCGTGCTGGAGCTGCCTTGACTTTTGCCGCTTGGTAACTGCACAGCCAACAATGAAAAGATTCCTCTTGCTTCCCCGCTACGCGCAGGATCACATTCTTTTGTGTCTCCAAGAGGCAGGATGCACAGCGGAGCTCTTCCAGCAACTGCTCGCACACGACTTGGGGCGGCGCCAGCGAAGCGCTTGGCTTTTTCCCCGGCACTGTCAGCGCTCCTCGAAACAAGCACACGATGGCGCTGACGACTTGCAAAAGAAGGCCAAGCGCCTGGCGCTGCTCGAAACCACCCCAAGGGCAGAGGCAAGTTGCAAACGTCCCTGCACTCAAATCAACAGCACCTCAGGACAAAAAGATTTCCCTCATCTTCCCCTTCCAAGAGCGGACTCTTCTTTATACCGCACTCCAAGAGGCAGACAAACCTCTTTGGCCCAAACCAATCTTTGCCCTCTCGCAGATTCTGCGCACCAACTTGAAACCATCTGGCAAAAACAGAGCTCAAAACAGTGCAGGATGAGGAAGATCTTGCTGCCTGCAACTTCAACTGCACCCCTCAAACTAGCAGCACACACGCTGTTCTCAGCACTTTCTATTCCTCCCCGTGCTACCTTAACATCTGCTCCAGCAACACTGGCACTTATGTCCTTGCCTTGGCAAGGAAAGGCACTCCGAGTCTCTTGGCCTTGCCTTGCCTTCAGTACCTTGTCTAGTTCTTCTTAAGCTACCCTTGCTCTGCTTCCTTTGCCTCTGCTGCCTTGCCTTGCACTACCTACAACTTGCTGGCTTTGCTTTGCCCTGCCTACCACTCTTGCCCTCGCCTTCCATGCAGGCAAGGCACTGCAAAGCAAGTGCAGGCAATTGTGGGCAAGTCAAGGGAGAGGTAAGCAAGGCCAGAGCAGTGAGGGCAAAGCAAATGGAGTGGTAGGCAAGAGAAGGCCCAGACGTTAGAGGCAAGGCTGGCCGTAGGAAGGGAAGTCCACTGATGGGAAGGCCAGGCAGAAACAGGAAGTGCTTGGCAAGTCAAGGCCTTGGAGGAAAGCAGTAGGCAGGTCAAGGGCGGGGCATGGACGTGCAAAGGAATGCAAGGCTCCAGAGGGCTCCAGAGGGCTAGCAGGGCAAGACAAGGAAAGTGTTGTGTTGCCAAGGCAAGGCCAGGCAAGGCAGGTGAGAAGTACATTCAAGGACTGCTGGTACACAAAAGCGGCCAGGACCAAGTGCTTTGTGTGGCCTTGATCCCGCGTGGGTCATGTCTCCTCTGCACCTCAAAGACTTGAGCTACCTGCTTTCCTTTGTAGGCAAAAGAACTCTCATTCTGGTCCCCGAGCTCAAGGGCAAAATGTGAATTGCCCTTGCAAGATTCAAGACATGCAAGGATTGCTCCCAGACCAAGGCTGCCCATAGAGATGAGTGTGGCAACACGCGTCGTCCCCTGGTCTTCCTCTCCTGTGATCCTGAAACACGGGAGATGCTTGAGAGCTTTGAGATTCCTAGGAGGAGCAGAAAGGGCAGGGCAAGGCCATGAAATGTCATTGAAAAGGGGTCTTGAATTCCAGGTGGGGGAGGGGTGAGCAAGGTCATGCAAGGCAAGGGAGGGCTTCAAGGGCAGGGCAAGGCAAGTGGTGGCTTGGCGAGGCGAGGCGAGGCAAGGCAATGAGGGTCCTAGAAGGAAAAGGAAAGGTGAGGCCAGAGCTAGACGAATGTGAAAGGAAGTCAGGTGGGGGATGGGTGAGCAAGTCAATGCAAGGCAGGGGAGAAAAGGCAGGTTGAGGGAAGGCTACAGAGGGGGCAGCAAGGAAACGCAAGGCATGTGAGGAGTAAGTGCTGCCAGCCGGCCGGGATGGCAGGGGCGGGGCCACTGCAAGTAGCATGGCAGGGATGTGGAGGGGGGTGTTAGTGTGCGGGAGGTGTGTGTGTGTGTGTGTGTGTGCAGCGGAGTGCAGGGTAAGTGCAGGTGTGCGTGTGCGCATAGGGGGGTTTTGTGCCAGGTGCTGTGCCGGGGGGAGCCATCCCACTGCCACGAAGGTGTGGGAGTGAAAGAAGTAACATAGATGTGTCTTTACAAAGAGACCGTGTGAATCCGTCCTTAGACAAGGCTAGGAATTTACTGGTAGGGGAGTAACAGAAGAAAGTCTTAGTTCTAGAAACTGTTACTAATCGACAGAGACTGTTGCTCAGCCAAGGCCGTGTTAAATTCCTGAACCTAGAGCAAGGCAGCAAAGACTTCATAGCATTAGGAATAGTTTCGTTTTCTTCCTTTTCCATACCAAGAGGGGGGTGCATATTAGAGGGGAGCATAGAGTAGGCAGTTCCGGAAGTCTGTAATTCCCGAGTACCTCCGAGGGTGCTGTTGCCAGGAACTTTGCATCAAAAGGGGGCTGCGTCCCGCAATCAGTTGAGAGACTCCATGGCAAAAGCCCCATGGCCTCTCCCTGTAGTTGAAGAATGTTACAGGCCTCCTCTGTCTCCTTTTTGGTGGATGAAGAAAGTCAGAAAGCAACACTTCTGCCAGAACTCTCCAAGATGCCACCTTTGCTCACAGTGACTCCATCACTGGCCGGGAAGCTGTCTTTTCTCCCAGAGGAGTTTGAGATACAGTTAAAAGCCGTGTGGCAGAGAAAAAGGGCAATAATTGGTTTACAAGGGATGGCAAACAAGAGATACCAGAAGCTTTGGCCCTACCAATAGTAAAAGCACTCCGTGAAGAGAGTCCTTGCACCTCCTGAGGATTGGCAGAAGCCTTCCTCATGCTGGATGTTGCTGGGGGTCTTTTTAGACTGGCAGAACGAGCTGTTGAAGGTTGCTTGATCTGTGCTAAAGCAAACAGCCAAGTTACAAAGGAACTTGCCAGGGGAGGGAGGCCTTGGGCTGCAGGTCCCTTCCAAAGATGCCAGGTGGATTTTCCTGAGATGCCCCAAGTGGGAAGGCTTCATATCTTCTGGTAATGGTATGTCAGCTAGCAAGGTGGCCAGAAGCATTTCCAACTGCTTCAGCAACGACAGGATCAGGTATTAAGGCATTTTTGGAACAAATCTTTCCAAGAATCAGCATTGTAGAAGCAATAGACTCAGACAGGGGATCTCATTTTACAGGAAAGATCCTTCAAGGGGTTTTGGCTTCTTTAGGAACACAATGGAACCTCCATAGGCCCTGGCACCCCCAGAGCTTGGCTCGGGTAGAAAACAATGAATAGAGAAATAAACACCTTTGAAGCTGGTAATAGAAACCAAGATGCCATGGCTAGGGCTTTGGACATTGGCTTTGGCGAGAATGAGAGCCCGAGCCAGAAGAGGGATTCCGTTCTCCCCCTTTCCGTCGTTGTTATGAATTACCCGGCTAAGTCTCAACCTAGTGGGGGAGTAGAGGTAAGTGATGTATATTTAAAACCATCTGTGGCCAGGATACTGCTTCTTGTGAAACCCCTTCAACAGGAAGCTCAGCTGGCACAAGCCCCACCTTTGGACTTTGCTGCTTGTAACATCCAACCAGGAGATTGAGTCCTAGTTAAGGAGCAGAAAGAAGCGCCAGTGGTTCTGAAATGGCGTGGCCCATTCCAAGTGTCACTGACGACAGAAACAGCCATGAAGACAGCTGGACACAGGTGGACCCGTCACTCTCGGGTCAAGGTCTCTGAAGCCTCAGAGATTTGCACATCTCAGCTGGAGGAGAAGGCCGGGAGGCTGTGACTGCAGGAGTGGGCCGGAGCAGTAGCCAGTGCTTCGACATCAGAGGAAGACCTGCATGCCTAGCCACAGACCACCTGCTGAAATAGTCTCTATGGGCATCCCTCCTCTAGAATCTCCACTCACTGGGGAGCTAATACTTGCAGCCATTGTTTCACGTTAAGTAGTTTCTGTGTCTTCAATTGCCACAGGTGGTGCAGAAGACAACGGGAAAATTAGACTAGCTAATTAGATCACACTATTAAAACATTTTCCTGAATAACTCTACTTTTATATGGTCAGCTAAGTTTAGGCCAGGAGTGGGAGAATCAATTTGCAGCCTTAGCAGAAGAAGTAGCAAAAGTTTTTCACCTTAGCAATTGCTGGCTCTGTGGAGGGCCAGGAGGATCTGAAGAGTGGCCATGGTTGGCTAGCCCAGCTGAACCTAAATGGTGGGTCAATGTGAGGGCCACAATAGGATGGGATTTGGGGCCAAAGAAGGAAGTCCATGGCCACTTCATTCTTCTCCAACAGGCACTTATTGCCTAAACAGGACAGGGTGGGTCTATGTAGGAAAAGGCGTTTGTCAATTGACTTTCCCTCTGGCTTTAAACAATTGGGTTTGGACCCACAATTGCCCTCCTTACAATTGTTCCAAATGTCAAGACAATTGCAATCAAATAGCTGTTCAGCTCACTAATGGTAGCTGCGTAAGGTGTTCTTACCAAAAACATTTGGAAGCCTGTAAAGCAATGCGGAGGGACAAGGGGTTTTTTTTGACCACCTATTTTTAAGCTGTCCCCACAAAAATCCCACAAGTAGAAGACATGTTGTTTGTGATTAGCCGTGGGAATGGCAACAGCGGATTGGAACTCAAAGCCTTTTAGTGAGTTCTGCTCCAAATCCAAGCAAGCAACTTGCAGATGTAAATGTAGATAGGAACCCTGTGTGGGAGCTTGGAAATGCAAACGCTGTGACCCTTATGGTGGGGCAGCTATTGTTGGAGGACCGTTAGGCCAGGGAAACCCGCAGTATTTTGACCTACCAATTGATGACCAAGGGTAGGAAGGCCCCTTTGCTAATGGAACACGGGCTTTGAAAGGACATGATTGGATTTGTGGCCAACATGCTTAGCTCAGGTTACCTCCAAACTGGTCAGGGATATGGTGTATATCTTAGACCATTGTTCTTTTTGCTACTACAAATTCAGGGAAATCGCTTAGGAATCCAAATCTGTGATGATTTAATTCGAGAAAAGCAGTCAGCTGATGCAGCCTTGGCTGCAGGGAGCACCCCAAAACGGGGAAAAGATGAATGGCCACCAGAACAAGTTACGCAACATGATGGACCAGCCACTTGGAAACCTAAGGAATTAATCCCAGATGCCTGGGAACCCATTTATCATTTGAATGAGATAATTAGGTTACAAGCTGTCTCAGAAATAATTACCAACCAGCCTGCCACAGCTCTTGACCGTCTTGCTGAGCAACCCACTTCAATGAGGAAAGCGGTATTTTCAACATTGGATGGTATTAGATTATCTGTTAGCAGAAGAAGGAGGAGTTTGTGGGAAATTAAATGACTCGAGCTGCTGTTTGCAAGCAGATGACAGCGGAAAAGTGGTCAAATAACAGAGGAAATAACCTCAGGTCATGGACCTGTCCAAGTGTTGAAAGGATGGTAATGGGACATGTTTTCATGGTTAACTGGCCAGCTATGGGCTAAATGAATGCCATTTCTCCTCTTCTATGCTATAGCAACTCTAATCTTTTGACCATGCGTGACACCATGCTGGGTGCAGCTCTTTCAGCAGGTGGTCAAGGGGATGCTGCTAGCAGCCATGCCTACCTGATCCAGAAATGACTAGAAAAGCACAGAAAAGGATGTCACTGCAAATAATAGCAAAAGCCCAGAAGACTCAAGAAGAAAAAATTAAATAAATGGTAATTAAGGTTTGTAAAGACAAATACAGATTAAATAAAAAAAGGAGGGATTAAAAGGAATGAGATGGATGAGTCTTTACAAACAGACCGTGTGAATTGGCCTGTAGACAAGGCTAGGAACTTATGCGGAGTGAAGTAACAGAAGAAAGTATTAGTTCTCTAGAACTGTTACTAATCATCAGAGACTGTTGATTAATCAAGGCCGTGTTAAATTCCTGAACCTAGAGCAAGGCAACAAAGACTTAATAGAATTAGAAATGGTTTTTTTCTTCCTTTTCGATGCCAAAAGGGGGGTGCATATTAGAGGAGGGCATAGAGTAGGCAGTTCCGGAAGTCTGTATCTCCCGAATACCTCAGCCAGTGGGGAAAAGAGGGTGCTGTGGCTGGGAACTTGACATCAAAAGGGGGCTGCATCCCGCAACCGTTTGACAGACCCCATGGGAAAAGCCCCATGGACTCTCCCTGTAGTCGAAGAATGTTGCAGGACTCCTCTGTCTCCTTTTCGGACATCAACCTCAGGCATGGTGGATTAATTTTCCCTAACGGCAGCGACCTGCTGCGTGGTCTCCGTGCTCTTCCCCAGCCCCCCGGGAGGTGCAAAATAGTTGCCGGCGGCTCTCACCGCGCGTTACAAACGGCTGCGCGGCGCCGGGGCTGCTCGCAGTGCTCCCCTGCCCCGCCAGGGCTGCCTGAGGTCTGCGGAGCCACCTCGCCACCGGCGCGGCCAGGGCCGGGGCCCTTCTCGACAGCAGCCGAGGGGCTGCGGAGCGGGCGGCTGCGGGACGATCAGCTCTTTTATGCCGCGCCGTGCTGCCGCCTCCATCTAGCTCCCCATCGCGCCGCCGGCCGACCCCGCCTGGCGCGTTCACGCTCGGCCGCGCTCGCCGCCCGCCCAGCCTCGCCGGAAGCTCTCCCGCGCGGGCCGTGCCCCGGCTCCGCCTGCGGCTCGGCAGGGCCCGGCCGCACGCGTGCTGCGTGGCTCGGAGCACCCGCGTTGCGCCGCAGGCGACGGGGAAGGCGGGGCGGGCCGGCGCCGTCGTGGTAGCGCGAGGAGAGGAGCGCCCGGGCGGGGCGGCGAGTGGCGCGGCGGTGAGCGCTTCTGCTTGCTGTCGCTCGGCTGCCGCCCACGGCAGGTGCCGTGTGACCCCGCGGAGCGGCGGGGCCGGCCGGGCGGTGCGCGGCGAGGCTTTCGGCCAGCTGCGGCCGCAGCGACAGTCTGCCGGCACTGCCCGTGCCGGCGGAGAGAGCGGGGATCCGAGGCCGGCCTTCCTAGGGTAACGAGGGGCGACCGCCTTTGCCGCGCTGCCCTCCGTGCAGCACGTGGCCGATTCCGGCGAAGCCGGGGTCTCCGCAGCGGCGCGGGCGGGAGGGAGTGGGGAGCGCGCTCGGTGCTCTGCCGGCCGCTCCCGCCCAGCGCTGCGCTCCGCCGAGGCGTTTTCCTGCCTATCCTGGGAAGGACATAAGGGACCCCGGAGTCGGAGCTTAGCTGTCAGGGGGAACAACTTCCCTCCATTGGCGACCTCCTTTTCCCTCTGATTCAGCTACCTTGTGGTAGGTGCGATGGTGCTGAAGAAGGGTGGCGGCTGGGCACAGTTGCTGGCATAGGTGGTGCGAGAGCTCCACGCAAGCAGCTTGGAGTGGCATGTGCGAGGGTAGGAAGGTTCGGCACCCACAGCTGAAGGTAAAAAAAGTCAGGGCATGTCATCAGCCGCAATCGTGCTAAGTTGTTCATCTTTGCAAACTGCTTGCCGAGTTGTTCCTTTTCTTAGGTAATGGGGGTTTGTATCAACCAGAACTGCATATGGTCAGTATTTGCAGAGAAGGTTACGTGGACTGTTGTTGAAGTGAGTGTAGCAGTTTCTATGGCATTCTGCAAAAAAAGTGACAGGTCTCTCTGTGTTCCCCAATTCTTAACAAAAATGAAGTTCACAAAGCCCTGAAAAGAGGTTTTACAAAACTTCAGGGATTTTTTCCTGCGAGTACTGTGGAGACAACCATAGTCACCTTGTCTTTCCAAAAGTGAAGGTTACATCTTTTTGTCCAAGAGCATCAAGTGCTTTTGATCAGCGTTTGTGTGCATGCATTAGCCTTGTTCTTGTTCTTCCTTGGAGAACTTTTACAATCCTCAGATGATCTGTGTAGGCTGCAGACTGCAGTGGTGAACTTGAAGGCTTCCAGCAGAAGGGAGATGCTGTCCACGTTTTGGATTTTCCTTAGTCTGAACCTTCAATGTCCAAGGCTTCACTTTTCAAGCAGTTGGAAGAGCTCCAAATGAAGATATGAACAGGTCTTAATTGACCTTGTCACCGCCTCAGTTCGTCAGGTAATGCTGCGCACTGGATTTAATTGCCTAGTGCAAGATGTGCTAATAATATGTAAGAGTATCTCCTCGATTACCCTCCCAGAAGGGTTTGAATGGAGAACAAGGAGTTCCGAAGACAGGTATTTGGTGTACGAGAAGTAGAACTTAGTGGATTGCAGGGCACTGCATGCACAAATGTCTAAGGAGGATCCATCTTTTTATGCCCCATCTATGCTTGTTCTCATTTGAACTCCTGAACATTCTGGAGGTTGGTTTTGTTAGGGTTGTGGCTGGGGAAGGGGTGGTGGTGGGGGAGGGGTGGGTGTTGTTTCTGATCTTTTTAATTTCCAGGATAGTGTACAAAGAACTTGTGCCCACAACCAGCAGTATGAAGCAATGCAGGTATAAAAGAAGGTCACCGAAATGTCGGATAATATGAATCTGAAAGCGCTTCAGTATTTTACCCAGGAGTTTCACTGCAACAAGGTGATTGTCCTTCACAGAAATGTAGTGGCAGGCTTATGCCATGCTAGAAGTGATGACCTTTCTCTGCCCCAAATTGACCAGCAAGATCTTTTGGCTCTTGATTGAAACCCCTGAGCCAGCTGTGTTTCAGGCTGCAGAAGCTGCAGGTGTTGTGGCAGACGCGGGGTGCAGCCCTGCCTGCCGGTCCCGACCTGGCGCACGCCGGTGGCAGCCGTCAGCGCCTGGGGTCCCCTGGAAGGGGGATTTAATCATTTCTTCTCTAGCATTTGCTTGTGTTTTGTCAAGATTCTTTAATTCACTAAATAGTAAATTTAAAAAATTAGCTGAATGATAATAATTTTGAAGTCTTCTGAGGCAGAACTGGGAAGGTTAGAACATATTTGTATGATTTCAAATATGTAGAAATTCTTAAATGACAAACGTTAACAAACTGACAATGCAAGCAATTATGGTGACACTTTACATTTCATTGGTTTTCATGCAGCTCCATCCCATGTGTTGGTAGGTTCTTAAAAAGTGAAAATTTGGCCCACTAGACCGATTATTAAAAAGAAGTACAACTCCTTGGGGCTAACACAAAGGGACAGCGTCCACGTGAGTAAATGGTTATCACATTTAGATGTGATTCTGCTGCTTGCACTTTCTCTGCCCTCAAACTGCTTTCTTTATCGTCAATGCAGGGATGTTTGACATTCTTAGAAAAGAGAAAAGAAACAGATTTCCTCAAAAAAAAAAAAAAAAAAAAAGCCAGGTGAAATTAATGCAATGTTAATTGCATTAATTTATTCAGGTGGCGTTTTAGTTTTTATTCTATGAAGTGCTTGTTGCACCACTTTTGTTGTTTCCCACAGATTTGGAGTGGGATTTCCTCCAGTTGATTGTTCAGCAGAGGGAGTGAGACTGCCTTCAAAAGTTTTGCAGGAGTTGCATCTGTGAATCGGGCACGTGAGTTGCCTTTTTTTTTCCCCCCAGATTTTTGTAGGCTTCTGTTTTTCACCGTGGATCAGTTCACCTTGGATCAGTTTGCTCTTTTTGTTCCAGTGATTTTTTCTTTTGGACATGTGTCACGATCCGTTAATACAAGTAAGGGTCGTGATGGTTTGTTTACAGATCTCCGAGTGCAAAAGGACACAAGGGATTTCAGTTTTAATCAAAACAGTGCACCTTTGTTAAGTACCCACAACACGGTAATGCGATAGAGGAGAGAAAGAGAGAGAGAGAGAAAGAAAAACAAAGTAAAAGAGTAGAGAGGAAGAAAGGGGGGGCAATGGCTACCAATGGATGAGACGAAGTCCTCGTGCTCTGCTGCCAATAGATTTGTCTTCTTTCCGTGGGGAGATCTCATCTCAGTTATTTCAGAAAGTCCCTTTATAGGCCTTTTTTGAAACGAGGGCCAACTGGCCAAGACCATATCTGTGTTTCGTAATAACATTGCAGAACTAAAAGCTAGCCCTAACTATCCCAGGTACATAGCAAGCATGCCTTTCTCCTATGCTAACTATACTGCCTGCTATGGTTTGCGGCCTAGCAGCGTTAGCGCGTCTACTTCTGGCATGAGTTTAGCAGTGCTCTCGCTTCTGCTTTCTAGCTGTATCCCCACATCTCGCCCTTTTCCCCAAGAGGTGGGGCAAATCTACAGCCGTTGTTATGAGGCCCGTTGCTTTGGGAAACGGGTACAGGACAGGTGTAGAGGACAGGTCATTCCTTTCCGCTTCAGCGCAGTCCTTCCCGCCTGGGCAGCAAGAACGGCGCAGTCCACTGTGACCTGCACAAATTTCCTCAGGAATGCGTACCAGTTCCCAGCGGGCACACCTGCAGGCAACAGTTGGCAGACATCCCACCTTAGGCAGGTCGGAACTCCTGTGTTTAGCCTCTGTCCTCGGCGATGATCGTGAGGCAGATGAGGGATCTTCAGACCGTCTCTTACACCACCCCATGACTCACGATTGTCATCAGGAGAGCTCCATCAGCACGATTTCGTAGTGTTGTTGCGAAGTCTTCAGGACTCGTTAATGTTGGTAGCATATCCCAGAAAAGGGTAGAGAAAATAAGAAAAGAGAAAGAAAAGGAAAAAGAAGGAATAAGTAATTTTTAATCAAAATACACCTGTAATTTTTAATCATGTCTTATCTTATTTTAATACTCATGTAGTTCATCTTGTGTCAATAACCTTAGGGGTGTCCGCAGTGGATGGGATAGTGTCCAAATTGTGCACATCTATTACAGATGTCAACCGTTTCATCATTCTGCAATTCATGATGTGTAAGATTGCTGATAAAACAAACCCAATCAAAACTAAAATCAAGAGAACAAGGATGGGATGACACAATTTGTTCAGGACACCTGTAGCAGTAGGTGAGCACCCAAAAGGAGTATCCCACCAGCTGTGTCCAGCATCTTTCTTTCCTCTGTCTAGAAAACAATGTGTTTCTTTCCCATTGTGATGAACAGTTACCAAGGTTTTCTGTCTGTTTTTCTTGATCTTTTCCAAAATTCCAATGAAATCCTGGTGAAGCAACAAGTGCTTTACCTAAGTAAGGTTCATCCCAGTGGGGGTAGGCAATAATTGGTGGATCACTGTGTAATTGGACTGTAAAATACAATAAGAAGTAAGTGGGGCTAAATAAGAGAAATCACATCCTGTGCTTTTAGTCAAGTTACAAACACAAGAATTTGAATGAGTTTTAGTATCTACAACTACATTTTCTAGAAATACCTTATCACATGCAGTTCTTAAGCATGCACATCCATTGCCTATATACACAAGCACTGTTTCAGGAATCTTGTTAGGATGAATTTCAAAAGGACAGATATTTTGTTCTGTGTCCAAACAAATGTCTCGAGGTCTAATTGCACTGCTTTCACAGATAAACCCTTGTTGCTCTCGGACAATACAAGTTTCCAGTTTGCCACTTCTTCCCAGTTTGACGGGCCCATTCTCTGTGCTGGAAAGGGTAGAGAATAGCTGCATCATGGTTCAGCCCTAATGCAATGATAGGGACTATCAAATGCACTGAAGCATTCCGTATGGTTAGTACAAAGGCTGTGGCTGTGTTTGTGATGGGATTGTAGGTAAAATTCACTAAATTCCACCAGGATTGGAATTCTCTTTCAAAATCAGTGGCACCGTCCCAGATTATTTTCCGAATTTCAGTAGGAAAAGTGCCTTCTTTGCCTTCTCTTACAATTGAGGCAGCAACGGACTGCATCCACAATTGAGCCTGGACGCAGCTGAGAGCCAAAGAAATGTTGTTTTGCGTCGCACGGAGCATGCCAATTATCAATTTGTGGTCATTCACATTTACCTTTTCTCAATTTGGTAATATGTTTGATAACAACCGCTGATGGGTTGTTGTATTTTAGTCAAATCTGTAGTTGTGGCAGCCAATTTATTCATTAGCACTTCTGAATCAATACTATTTAAGATTCCCAATCCTGTTCCCACAACGCCGGTTATGTCTCTTTGCGTCCGTTTCTTAGAAGGGTTCCGCTTTTGCAACCCGGTTGTCTGCCCCTTGAAGGAAGTCTGCAGAAAAGGTGAACAAGCTGGCTGAATTTCTGAGACATTGTTTTGCATCAGCAACTTGACTTGTTTAAGGGACCATGCCGGATTGAGCAATAGTTGTTGTTGGCCTGTTTTTGTGGTTATACGTGGTCCAATTTCAAAAATTCTCGGGCTTAGCATGACCGGTGGTTGGGTGGTAGGTATTGCAACATCGACTTTGAGTTCCCCCCAGTATTTTGTATTGTTTTTACCACACGTGACTTTATGGGGAAATTGTACAGCAATTAAGGTTTAGCCAACAATCTTGATTTTGAATTTCACCAAACAAAACACGGCCATGAGGTCCAATGCTATAACTGTGTACAGGTTCGGTAAAACATTCAGCAATTAATCCACATCGTATTGTAACATCGTCACCTCGGGTTACCATAAAGGGTGGAAAAACTTTATTCTTGTCATCTAACACAAGGGGGGTACTTATACCGTGGTATGTGATTCCTGCACTCAGTATGGGCTTTGCTGCGGCGTTTATTTTGAATTTATAAGTTAAACCTGTCAGACTTGGCTGATCTGCCGGGTTATTTTGCCAATTGCATGTTGCATAGGTCGGTTTGGTTAGAGGAAAGTTATACCAGCAGTCAGTTAGTTTGTTTCTGCGAAGCTTTGTGATTTCCACATTGTTGGTACTGGGGCCTAAGGTGTAGTTACCGACATTCTTCTGACAACCACACAGGATGAAGGGGGTTTGTTTGTCACACACCCACTCCGTTGTAGGGCAGAGTTTGGCCGTAATGTTGGGGTGCAAATCACTTTTCCCATCTGGTTTTAGAACATTTCCAGCGATTGCAATGGTGGAAGCTTTCTGGTAAAGAGATCCTTCTACTTTTCTGCATCCTACCTTAATTTTTTCCCCTCTTGTTCCTTTTAGGATTCTAGTCCAATCCTTCAAGTCCCATCCCCATTCACTTGGACGGTATACCTCAGAGTCGTGCAGTGCTACAGTGGTTAGGTTCGGGCAACCATCTCTGGGATAGGATCCTAGAGCACTAGTGTACCTAATGGTAGCTTCAGACCATGGCCACTCAGCTGGTTTTTGGCCCTGGTGTTGTGGTAGGATGCAGAAAAGTATCACTAGTCTTATCATGGTTTATGTGCTCTTCTTCATGTCCCTCGGAGTTCTTCTGTGAAAAGTGAACACAACAGAGTCTGCCACCAAAAGGCAGAAAATTAGAATGATGGAATGATGCAGCGTGTATGTATCCGATGCTCTCTCCCTAGGGCATCAGAGGCTACCCATGCATATTTATTCAGAGGGCGTTTTAGCACTAGTGGTACTTCTCCTACGGTAGGGAGATCTACCGAAACAGGTTGTCCAGGGTAGTGTGCAGGATTCTTAGGATCATTTGGTCCCTGCAGTGAGAGAATTATGCTTGGAGCTGTTGGGAAAAAGACAGTGATTTTGGGACACCCGTTTACCCCCCATCTATCATTCACACCTTTCACAGCTTCCCATAGCCGAACATCCCAATTTCCCTCCTGTGGTTTCAAAAGTCCTTTCAAGAGACCATTGGTCCTTTCTACAATGCCGTTAGCTTGAGGGTAGTAAGGAGTGTGACAAGTCCGTTTAATCCCTTCACCTTTTGCCCAGTCCTGTACAACTTTGGCAGTAAAGTGAGACCCGTGATCAGATTGAATTTCTTGTGGTTTTGGGAAAGTTCCAAACCATGCCTGCAATGCTTGAACAGTATGATCTCCTGTAGCTCTTTTAAAAGCGTTGGCCTGGACTAACCCAGATATCATCTCTACTCCTACCAGCCCAAAGTGTTTACCTCCTGACTTTTTAAAGGGGCCGATATAATCTACCTGCCACGCTTCCCGTAAGCCTTTACCCTTTCTTAAATGCAGAGGGTCATCTTCCAAAGGGTGTCTTTCTAGCCGTCTGCGACGTTGTTCACAGGCTGACATGCATGTTTTACACATTTCTCTGGTAACAGACCAACCGCGAGCAAGGGCTTCTTTGTACAAATCTTTTGCACCTGTGCGTTGTCTTTTTACATGCAACCATTCTAAGAAGTGCTCCCAGTCCTCTGTAATTTGATCTTTTTTCCACAGGACTTAGTCTTGCTAATTCGTCAGCTCTAGTGTTCCACTCTCCTGCTGGATTTCCATCTGTCTGGTGAGAGGCTACCCACTCCACGGCAAAATTCCCTGGACTTGCAATACTTAGAATTTCTTGCTACTTTTCCTTTTGCCATACTGGGATTCTGTTAACTTCACAATCCTTTTGCTGCCAAAAAGGAAGCCACTCAGTCCATCCCTTAAACACAGCATAGGAATAATCGGTGTAGATACAGACAGGAGAAGTATTCTGTGCCTCACGTTGGAAAACACTCCAAAGAGCTATCAGCTTGCCAACTTGGGCACTGCCTTCCCCCTCTGTGATAATTCCTTCACCTGAGGAAGTGTGGAGGGCTACAGCCTTATGTTTCCACACCTTTCCTTCTCGCTTGGCAGAAGCATCCGTAAGCCAAGAATTTGCTGACCGTTTGGGGGAAAAAGGAGGGGCTACTCTAATGACTGAGGCAGGTTTGTCCTGGCTGCTACCCAAGTTTTCAGTTTCTTGGATTGCCAGATTTTTTACAGCTCCTTCAGTTCTTGAGAAGACGCTACAATCATGTTCAATCTGAGCATACCACTTCCTTACTGAGGTCCTCTGGGCCACCCCGTCACGTGGGGGTGGTGCCAGTAGAGACAGCCTTAATAACTTTGAAAGGGCCTCTCAAAACAATTGGTTGTTGTTGTGCAATCTTCTCCGCTTCTAGGAGAGCTAAGCTAACCACAAACAATCCTTTCTCCCAGGTAGTGTACCTTTTTTCAGCATCTTTAAAGCCACGGGAGTAAAAACCAAGAGGCTTCGTCGGACCCTCAGGACCCCGCTGCCATATGTGTACTGACAACCCTGAGGAGACCTGAAAAGCATCTGTGGGATGAATAGGGCCCAGGGCTTGGTGAGGCTGTTGCTTCAAAACCCAACAATTGCAGTGCTTCTTCTTGGGAAGCACTCCATTCCCATTTTGTCCCTTTTCTTAACAAGTTGTAAAGAGGTCTGGCAATTATGGAAAATCTGGGATGTGTTTTCTCCGGAGCACTAATAATCCTAAAGCATGTTGGAGATCTTTTTTGGATTCAGGCATTTTAATCTGATCTGAAGAGGTTAGGCTATCAGGTGGGATACGTGTCATACCTCCTTTCCACCAAATTCCCAACAATTTCACTTCATGTGAAGGGGTTTGGGTTTTTTCTGAGGGAATTTGCAAATCAAGGCTTTCTAAGTGGGAGGTTATTTTCTGTTGGGTATCTCTCACTTCTTCTATTTCATCTCCTCCCACAAGGGTCTCATCAGTGTGTTGATGAACAGCTAGATTGTCCGCTTTGGGTACTTTGTCGAACTCTTGGGCTAAAGCGTGATGAGCCAGGGTAGGAGAATGTTTGTACCCTTGGCGAAGCCTAGTGAAAGTGCGTTGCTGTCCTTGCCATGCGAAAGCAAAACGGTCCATATCTTCTGGCTGTAAAGGTGTCGTAAAAAACATGTCTTTGACATCTACAGGTGGCATGATTGAATGAGCCTTTTCTTGAATCAATGTTATGAATTCTGCTAGATTTGGGACTGCTGCTGTAAGAGGCTCTGTGTTAGCATTTAGCCTACGAAAATCTATTGTCAGCCTCCACTTCCCATTAGGATTTCGCACTGGCCACACCAGAGAATTGAAAGGAGAATGGGTATGAAGTATTACTCCTTGTTGTCGTAGCTCCTGTATCACTGGCTTGATACCCTCTTTGGCACCCAGGGGAAGGAGGTATTGTTTCACTGAATGGTAGGGAGGCTGCAGCTTGGAGCAGTCTGATGTTAAAATGTGGTGTGCCAAAAGACCACAGAAGACCCTCTGAGTCCTCCCACTGCCTCCCAGCAAGGGCATTCAGCCCTAATACATTGGTTGGAATATCTCCAATCACCCCATGGATGGAGAGTTGGTTTTCCTCTCCAGGCAAAGGGAGCTTGACTAAGGCCCCATTCATAGATTCTGTTGTTGTGCCCAAGGCACTTAAAACACCATATCGGTTCTTTGTTGGAACAATTCCACACCTCTGGGCATCTTTCTTTGTCAGCGCAGAAATTTGTGCCCCAGTGTCAATCAGAAAAGTTACAGGTGCCCGTTTAGGACTTGTAATAGCTGTGATCGTTATATCTCCCGTTTTATTTTTAGTGAGCATTCTCAGGTATACCTATGCTCCGTTTCTTTGCCCACTGACAAGAAACAGAGGGTCTAGTTTCCCTGGTTTTGAGGAAGAATCTGTTCTGGCTCATTGGCCGGACTTTGAGGGAGAAGTGGCTTTGACTCACTGCCCAGATTCTGAGGGAGGAGGGGTGCACTGGGTTGAAGTGACGGATTCGGTAGAAGGGGCTTTTGGCAGTGCCAGTTAGACACTACCTTACTCAACTGATCAAGGGCTAAGCCATCCATCGCATTTCTGGGGACCCCCTTTTTGATACCTAATAAGCACCAATGCTGACGGTTAGGGATCTCTGGTTACATTCTTTGGTTTTTCACTATGAGGAGCCCTAATGTGCCTGACACCTTTTGTTTTTTCTGATTTTTCCTCTGGGATTTTTATCGGTCCATATTTCCTACTGTAATTAATCAGATCTTCTTCAACCTCACTCCATGTCCAAACTTTGCAATCACCGGCAGGTGAATTTGATTGTGAACCTGGCGGCTGAGAGGGGGTTGAATATGGAGTAAACCCAGGATCGGTAGATGCAGTTTGGTCGCTCGGGTTTCCAAGGAATCTGTCCAACCTCTCTACAGGACCTGCAGCAGCTATGGTTTTTTGAAGGACAGCTGCTGTAGATTGGAGTGATTCTGGAAGGCCTCGAATTAAAGGGGTCATCAGTTCAGGTTTCACAGGTAATTGCGTGGGGGATTCATATCCAGGAGTTAATTTCCTTTCATGGATCATTTGCAGACAGGCGGCTTTGTGGACGCTTTCTAGAAGTTGATCAGGGGTACCAACTGTAGCGAAAGGGTCTCCCCTTTCTAAAGGATTGAGTCCCCCGGCCCAGAAAGCTGCGCGCTGAGTCAGCGACCATGTGTTACGTTTGTCTCCTGTTGTTAAGAGAACTCCATGTCCCCAGTATCCACTGGCCTCCTGTTCAGTGAATTGAATTTGGTCTCCTCCGGTGAGAGACACTTGGAAGGCATATTCCGTCTCAGCTTCGTGGGGAAGCCGCCCGTACTCCTTTTTTAACTTCGCCAACTCAGGAGCAGTGTATGGTATTTGTTTAGTGGTGATATGCGGTTCAAAATCTTCATCATTGATATAATTATATTCTGTTTTAATTAGAGGTCCCATAGGAGGGCAGCAGTTTTCCCCACAATTTTTCACTAGCACTAGTTCTTCCTGGGGGTATATTTGGTTAATGTGAGGAGTTTTCTTTTCCTCTTTCTCTTTTGGTGAGTCAGCATTCTTTGAATTCTTAAAATATTCCTCCCTCAAAGCAGCCCGCAGCAAATGATTTTCATTCCTTTCTTCATCTGATTGTTCCTGTAAAATTTCCACTAGCTTTTGAAGGGAATCTGTGATTGCTTTCTCTTCACTACATCGCTTAAAGCAGTGATCTATAGCTGCTGTAAGGCATGCTCCTGAAACAGATTTAGGAGCAGATTATGGTTTTATTTTGGCCAAATTTAAACTTTGTCTCATGTTGGAATGAACATATTCTATCAGTCACACTCCAAATTAAACCAGTTATTTTGAGCCCATTCTTCC
This sequence comes from Coloeus monedula, assembly GCF_965178545.1. NCBI lineage: Eukaryota > Metazoa > Chordata > Aves > Passeriformes > Corvidae > Coloeus > Coloeus monedula. Next base: position 201,965 of record NW_028120693.1, on the reverse strand, counting down.
CCTCCCGGAGAGGGCCGGGCATTATGTTTTGCTAGCAGAGCATAAAATGCAGCTTTATGATTTGCACTAGGGTTTTCAGTCATTTTATAAAGGGATCAAAACCACTACAGGGAGGTAAAACCTAATTACACATTGCCACACAAACAGCTTCGCCGTGTCGCCCTTCGCTTCCCTGGGTGGGTGAAGAGACCAAAATCTGCCTGGGAGGTACTCCTTAAGTTACTTACGGTTGTCTCTTCGCTACACCAAGCAGTCCAAATTCACACACGCCCACCAAAACAGTTCCCCCTTTTACACTAAGAGATCTTTTTGTGAAAAATCTGAAGACAGAGCCCTTAGTTGAGTATGGGGTGCTTTTCACCTAGGCGTGTGCAGTTTGTGGGAAATTCGAGTCGTCCCCCTTGCTTTCTAGACACCGCTCACCCTTTGCGGGGTGTCGGGCTAGGTGCGGCTGGAGTGAAACGTCCTTCCCCTATTACAGACTACACACAACCTTGCAACCCCTTCTGTCTGTCAGAAATCCTGTCCGTGATGCCAGTTTAATGTCACCATCTGCTAATAGAAGTGAGGGTCGTGATGGTTTGTTTACAGATCTCCGAGTGCAAAAGGACACAAGGGATTTCAGTTTTAATCACCTTTTCACCTTTGTTAAGTACCCACAACATGGTAATGTGATAGAGGAGAGAAAGAGAGAGAGAGAGAGAAAGAAAAACAAAGTAAAAGAGTAGAGAGGAAGAAAGGGGGGGCAATGGCTACCAACGGATGAGACGAAGTCCTCGTGCTCTGCTGCCAATAGATTTGTCTTCTTTCCGTGGGGAGATCTTATCTCAGTTATTTCAGAAAGTCCCTTTATAGCCCTGTTTCGAAACGAGGGGCAACTGGCCAAGACCGTATCTATGTTTCGTAATAACATTGCAGAACTAAAAGCTAGCCCTAACTATCCCAGGTACATACCAAGCATGCCTTTCTCCTATGTTAACTATGATTTACCAAAATATGAATATCGATCTAATATCGATATCCAACTGAGATGGACAAAAACTCTTAACAGTTTAGAGTTAGAAAGTGTATGTTTTATTTTTGCGTGGGATAGCTCCCTAAGTCGCAGGCCCTGATACAAGCAAACATGATACCTTTTATTTCCACGTATTATGAATATCCAAAATACAAAATGCGTATTCATAGTGTTGGCACCTCCCATTCTCCGCTTTGTATGGAAATGAGCTTACATGTCATTAAGCATGCGTAGCGTGTGATCTGAATGGAGTCGGTGGTCTTGAATTGGGTCAGTGGTCCTAAGGAAGATGAAGTAACTCATCTTCCTCACTCTGACCTTTATGCCTTTCTGAGTTTTAACAATTCTAATTACTTTAGTGACCTCTAAGTTTCTTCTTGCGTGACTTTTGGATGGGCTCCCACAAAGGGAGGAAATTGGTAATTGTCTTTATTCTAGACACCAACTTATTAATTATTCTAAGCATAGCTAAACAAACATGCAAATGACAGATCATCAGTTCAGACTAAAGAAAATCCAAAACGTGGACAGCATCTCCCTTCTGCTGGAAGCCTTCAAGTTCACCACTGCAGTCTGCAGCCTACACAGATCATCTGAGGATTGTAAAAGTTCTCCAAGGAAGAACAAGAACAAGGCTAATGCATGCACACAAACGCTGATCAAAAGCACTTGATGCTCTTGGACAAAAAGATGTAATCTTCACTTTTGGAAAGACAAGGTGACTATGGCTGTCTCCACAGTACTCGTAGGAAAAAATCCCTGAAGTTTTGTAAAACCTCTTTTCAGGGCTTTGTTAACTTCATTTTTGTTAAGAATTGGGGAACGCAGAGAGACCTGTCACTTTTTTGCAGAATGCCATAGAAACTGCTACACTCACCTCAACAACAGTCCAAATAACCTTCTCTGCAAATACTGACCATATGCAGTTCTGGTTGATACAAACCCCCATTACCTAAGAAAAGGAACAACTCGGCAAGCAGTTTGCAAAGATGAACAACTTAGCACGATTGCGGCTGATGACATGCCCTGACTTTTTTTACCTTCAGCTGTGGGTGCCGTACCTTCCTACCCTCACACATGCCACTCAAAGCTGCTTGCGTGGAGCTCTCGCACCACCTATGCCAGCAACTGTGCCCAGCCGCCACTCTTCTTCAGCACCATCGCACCTACCACAAGGTAGCTGAATCAGAGGGAAAAGGAGGTCGCCAATGGAGGGAAGTTGTTCCCCCTGACAGCTAAGCTCCAACTTTGGTGTCCCTTATGTCCTTCCCAGGACGGGCGGGAAAACGCCTCGGCGGAGCGCAGCGCTGGGCGGGAGCGGCCGGCAGAGCACCGAGCGCGCTCCCCACTCCCTCCCGCCCGCGCCGCTGCGGAGACCCCGGCTTCGCCGGAATCGGCCACGTGCTGCACGGAGGGCAGCGCGGCAAAGGCGGTCGCCCCTCGTTACCCTAGGAAGGCCGGCCTCGGATCCCCGCTCTCTCCGCCGGCACGGGCAGTGCCGGCAGACTGTCGCTGCGGCCGCCGCTGGCCGAAAGCCTCGCCGCGCACCGCCCGGCCGGCCCCGCCGCTCCGCGGGGTCACACGGCACCTGCCGTGGGCGGCAGCCGAGCGACAGCAAGCAGAAGCGCTCACCGCCGCGCCACTCGCCGCCCCGCCCGGGCGCTCCTCTCCTCGCGCTACCACCATGGCGCCGGCCCGCCCCCCCTTCCCCGTCGCCTGCGGCGCAACGCGGGTGCTCCGAGCCACGCAGCACGCGTGCGGCCGGGCCCTGCCGAGCCGCAGGCGGAGCCGGGGCACGGCCCGGGCGGGAGAGCTTCCGGCGAGGCTGGGCGGGCGGCGAGCGCGGCCGAGCGTGAACGCGCCAGGCGGGGTCGGCCGGCGGCGCGATGGAGGCGGCAGCACGGCGCGGCATAAAAGAGCTGATCGTCCCGCAGCCGCCCGCTCCGCAGCCCCTCGGCTGCTGTCGAGAAGGGCCCCGGCCCTGGCCGCGCCGGTGGCGAGGTGGCTCCGCAGACCTCAGGCAGCCCTGGCGGGGCAGGGGAGCACTGCGAGCAGCCCCGGCGCCGCGCAGCCGTCTGTAACGCGCGGTGGGAGCCGCCGGCAACTATTTTGCACCTCCCGGGGGGCTGGGGAGGAGCACGGAGGCCACGCAGCAGGTCGCTGCCGTTAGGGAAAATTAATCCACCATGCCTGAGGTTGATGTCCGAAAAGGAGACAGAGGAGTCCTGCAACATTCTTCGACTACAGGGAGAGTCCCTGGGGCTTTTCCCATGGGGTCTGTCAAACGGTTGCGGGATGCAGCCCCTTTTTTATGCCAAGTTCCCGGCCACAACGCCCTCTTCCTTTTCTCCACTGGCTGAGGTATTAGGGGGATACAGACTTCCGGAACTGCCTACTCTATGCCCTCCTCTAATATGCACCCCCCTTTTGGCATAGAAAAGAAAGAAAAAGAAACCATTCCTAATTCTATTAAGTCTTTGTTGCCTTGCTCTAGGTTCAGGAATTTAACACGGCCCTGATTAATCAACAGTCTCTGATGATTAGTAACAGTTCTAGAGAACTAATCGTTTCTTCTGTTACTTCACTCCCCGTAAGTTCCTAGCCTTGTCTACAGGCCAATTCACACGGTCTGTTTGTAAAGACTCATCCATCTCATTCCTTTTAATCCCTCCTTTTTTTATTTAATCTGTATTTGTCTTTACAAACCTTAATTACCATTGATTTAATTTTTTCTTCTTGAGTCTTCTGGGCTTTTGCTATTATTTGCAGTGACATCCTCTTCTGTCCTTTTGTAGTCGTTTCTGGATCAGGTAGGCATGGCTGCTACCTGCTGAAAGAGCTGCACCCAGCATGGTGTCACGTATGGTCAAAAGATTAGAGTTGCTATAGCATAGAAGAGGAGAAATGGCATTCATTTAGTGTTGGGGTCTCCCCCCCTGCCATGGAGCCCTGGGCGATGGGCCCTGGGGGGGAGACACGGGGTTTCCCTGCCCCTGGTCAGCTTCATTCCCCCTTGGTTGGTTTGTGTTCCCCGGTGTGGCCAAGGACCCTCGGGTCCCTTGACTGGGGGAGTTCCTGAGCAGAGCCCCGGCCATGTGGCTGGAGAAATAAAGACCTCTGAAACATCTACCACCAATCTGTCCATATCTACTTCTTTTCCACGGGATTCCTGGTTTGATATAGGCGTGTTACAGTAATCCCTGCTGTAACAATTTAGCCCATAGCTGGCCAGTTAGCCAGGAAAACATGTCCCATTACCATCCTTTCAACACTTGGACAGGTCCATGAGCTGAGGTTATTTCCTCTGTTATTTGTTTGACCATTTTCCGCTGTCATCTGCTTGCAAACAACAGCTCGAGTCATTTAATTTCCCACAAACTCCTCCTTCTTCTGCTAACAGATAATCTAATACCATCCAATGTTGAAATGCCACTTTCCTCATTGAAGTGGGTTGCTCAGCAAGACGGTCAAGAGCTGTGGCAGGCTGGTTGGTAATTATTTCTGAGACAGCTTGTACCCTAATTATCTCATTCAAATGATAAATGGGTTCCCAGGCATCTGGGATTAATTCCTTAGGTTTCCAAGTGGCTGGTCCATCATGTTGCGTAACTTGTTCTGGTGGCCATTCATCTTTTCCCCGTTTTGGGGTGCTCCCTGCAGCCAAGGCTGCATCAGCTGTGCTTTTCTCGAATTAAATCATCACAGATTTGGATTCCTAAGCGATTTCCCTGAATTTGTAGTAGCAAAAAGAACAATGGTCTAAGATATACACCATATCCCTGACCAGTTTGGAGGTAACCTGAGCTAAGCATGTTGGCCACAAATCCAATCATGTCCTTTCAAAGCCCGTGTTCCATTAGCAAAGGGGCCTTCCTACCCTTGGTCATCAATTGGTGGGTCAAAATACTGCGGGTTTCCCTGGCCTAACGGTCCTCCAACAATAGCTGCCCCACCATAAGGGTCACAAGCATTTGCATTTCCAAGCTCCCACACAGGGTTCCCATCTACATTTACATCTGCAAGTTGCTTGCTTGGATTTGGAGCAGAACTCACTAAAAGGCTTTGAGTTCCAATCCGCTGTTGCCATTCCCACTGATAATCACAAACAACATGTCTTCTACTTGTGGGATTTTTGTGGGGACAGCTTAAAAATAGGTGGTCAAAAAAACCCCTTGTCCCTCCGCATTGCTTTACAGGCTTCCAAATGTTTTTGGTAAGAACACCTTACGCAGCTACCATTAGTGAGCTGAACAGCTCTTTGATTGCAATTGTCTTGATATTTGGAACAATTGTAAGGAGGGCAATTGTGGGTCCAAACCCAATTGTTTAAAGCCAGAGGGAAAGTCAATTGACAAACGCCTTTTCCTACATAGACCCGCCCTGTCCTGTTTAGGCAATAAGTGCCTGTTGGAGAAGAATGAAGTGGCCATGTGTTGGGGAGGATGAAAGTTTGGTAAGAAAGTTTCACAGGTATTTAGGCTTGGCAGAAAGGTCAGAGAATGTAGAAGCTGGGGATGAGGTAGAAATGAAAGCAAGTTTTGATATAGAAGAAAAGATGTTTTGCTGAAACAGTGATCGCTGAGTAACTGAGAAGGCAAAGGTTGGAGATGAGTTGGAAGGAGATTTTTAGGAGCAGGACAAAGGTATGTGATTACAAACAAAGACATGTTTTTCACCAAGTAAGTAAGTCTCAAGAAGAGCATAAGTGAATAGAAAAGGTGTCTTTAGCAAAAAGAAAGATATGGCAGGCAAACAAGAAATGTTGATGTAGCAAGAAGAAGAAAGGTCTAAGAATTTTCCACTGGAAGCTTAAATTGTAACTTACTCTTGTGATTGGATAATAATGACTATAATATGGTGATGGTAGTAGCTATGATAGGCTATAGGCCAATGTCAAGGTATTGTGTATGGTGCTTATTGGTTGTTACGTGCTAAGATACTCTGCAAAGAAAAGTATAGAATGCTCTGTAACTTGAACAGCAAGCGGCTTCAGGTATGCCTACAGCTGGAGCTGGCAGCTATAGGGCTGGCTCTGGATAGCCACTCCCTGAAATGCTGTAACTTTGCCTATGCAATAAACAGCTTTCAAGAGAGCCACCTGAAGTCCAGACATCCTTCGTGAAACCTTCTCCTATAGCCATGGACTTCCTTCTTTGGCCCCAAATCCCGTCCTAGTATGGACCTCATGTCAGGTGTTGAGCCACCACTTAGGTTCAGCTGGGCTAGCCAACCGTAGGCACTCTTCAGATCCTCCTGGCCCTCCACAGAGCCAGCAATTGCTAAGGTGAAAAACTTTTGCTACTTCTTCTGCTAAGGCTGCAAATTGATTCTCCCACTCCTGGCCTAAACTTAGCTGACCATATAAAAGTAGAGTTATTAAGGAAAATGTTTTAATAGTGTGATCTAATTAGCTAGTCTAATTTTCCCGTTGTCTTCTGCACCACCTGTGGCAATTGAAGACACAGAAACCACTTAACATAAAAGAATCCAGCAAGTATTAGCGCCCCAGTGAGTGGAGATTCTAGAGGAGGGATACCCATAGAGACTATTTCAGCAGGTGGTCTGTGGGTAGGCACGCAGGGCTTCCTCTGATGTCGAAGCACTGGCTACTGCTCCGGCCCACTCCTGCAGAGTGTCAGTCACAGCCTCCCGGCCTTCTCCTCCAGCTGAGATGTGCAAATCTCTGAGGCTTCAGAGACCTTGACCCGAGAGTGACGGGTCCACCTGTGTCCAGCTGTCTTCATGGCTGTTTCTGTCGTCAGTGACACTTGGAATGGGCCACGCCATTTCAGAACCACTGGCGCTTCTTTCTGCTCCTTAACTAGGACTCAATCTCCTGGTTGGATGTTACAAGCAGCAAAGTCCAAAGGTGGGGCTTGTGCCAGCTGAGCTTCCTGTTGAAGGGGTTTCACAAGAAGCAGTATCCTGGCCACAGATGGTTTTAAATATACATCACTTACCTCTACTCCCCCACTAGGTTGAGACTTAGCCGGGTAATTCATAACAACGACGGAAAGGGGGAGAACGGAATCTCTCTTCTGGCTCGGGCTCTCATTCTCGCCAAAGCCAATGTCCAAAGCCCTAGCCATGGCATCTTGGTTTCTATTACCAGCTTCAAAAGGTGTTTATTTCTCTATTCATTGTTTTCTACCCGAGCCGAGCTCTGGGGGTGCCAGGGCCTATGGAGGTTCCATTGTGTTCCTAAAGAAGCCAAAACCCCTTGAAGGATCTTTCCTGTAAAATGAGTTCCCCTATCTGAGTCTATTGCTTCTGCAATGCTGTATCTTGGAAAGATTTGTTCCAAAAATGCCTTAATACCTGATCCTGTCATTGCTGAAGCAGTTGGAAATGCTTCTGGCCACCTTGCTAGCTGACATACCATTACCAGAAGACATGAAGCCTTCCCACTTGGGGCATCTCAGGAAAATCCACCTGGCATCTTTGGAAGGGACCTGCAGCCCAAGGCCTCCCTCCCCTGGCAAGTTACTTTGTAACTTGGCTGTTTGCTTTAGCACAGATCAAGCAACCTTCAACAGCTCGTTTTGCCAGTCTAAAAAGACCCCCAGCAACATCCAGCATGAGGAAGGCTTCTGCCAATCCTCAGGAGGTGCAAGGACTCTCTTCACGGAGTGCTTTTAATATTGGTAGGGCCAAAGCTTCTGGTATCTCTTGTTTGCCATCCCTTGTAAACCAATTATTGCCTTTTTTCTCTGCCACATGGCTTTTAACTGTATCTCAAACTCCTCTGGGAGAAAAGACAGCTTCCCGGCCAGTGATGGAGTCACTGCGAGCAAAGGGGGCATCTTGGAGAGTTCTGGCAGAAGTGTTGCTTTCTGATTTTCTTCATCCACCAAAAAGGAGACAGAGGAGGCCTGTAACATTCTTCAACTACAGGGAGAGGCCATGGGGCTTTTGCCATGGAGTCTCTCAACTGATTGCGGGACGCAGCCCCCTTTTGATGCAAAGTTCCTGGCAACAGCACCCTCGGAGGTACTCGGGAATTACAGACTTCCGGAACTGCCTACTCTATGCCCTCCTCTAATATGCACCCCCCTTTTGGCATCGAAAAGAAAGAAAAAAAAAACATTTCTAATGCTATTAAGTCTTTGTTGCCTTGCTCTAGGTTCAGGAATTTAACACGGCCTTGATTAATCAACAGTCTCTGATGATTAGTAACAGTTCTAGAGAACTAATACTTTCTTCTGTTACTTCACTCCGCATAAGTTCCTAGCCTTGTCTACAGGCCAATTCACACGGTCTGTTTGTAAAGACACATCTATGTTACTCCTTTCACTCCCACACCTTCTTGGCGGTAGGACGGCTCCCCCCGGCACAGCACCTGGCACAAAACCCCCCTATGCGCACACGCACACCTGCACTTACCCTGCACTCCGCTGCACACACACACACACACCTCCCGCACACTAACACCTCCGTCCACATCCCTGCCATGCTACTTGCAGTGGCCCCGCCCCTGCCATCCCGGCCGGCTGGCAGCACTCACTCCTCACGTGCTTCCCCATGCCTTGCATTTCCTTGCTGCCCCCTCTGTAGCCTTCCCTCAACCTGCCTTTTCTCCCCTGCCTTGCATTGACGTGCTCACCCATCCCCCACCTGACTTCCTTTCACATTCGTCTAGGTCTGGCCTCACCTTTCCTTTTCCTTCTAGGACCCTCATTGCCTTGCCTCGCCTCGCCAAGCAAGGCCACACAGAGCAGTTGGTCCTGGCCGCTTTTGTGTGCCAGCAGTCCTCGAATGTACTTCTCACCTGCCTTGCCTATCCTTGCCTTGCCTTGGCAACACAACAGTTTCCTTGCCTTGCCCTGCTAGCTCTCTGGAGCCTTGCATTCCTTTGCACGTCCATGCCCCGCCCTTGACCTGCCTACTGCTTTCCTCCAGGGCCTTGGATTGCCGAGCCCTTCTTGTTTCTGCCTGGCCTTCCCATCAGTGGACTTCCCTTCTTACGGCCAGCCTTGCCTCTAACGTCTGGGCCTTCTCTTGCCTACCACTCCATTTGCTTTGCCCTCACTGCTCTGGCCTTGCTTACCTCTCCCTTGACTTGCCCACAATTGCCTGCACTTGCTTTGCAGCGCCTTGCCTGCATGGAAGGCGAGGGCAAGAGTGGTAGGCAGGGCAAAGCAAAGCCAGCAAGTTGTAGGTAGTGCAAGGCAAGGCAGCAGAGGCAAAGGAAGCAGAGCAAGGGTAGCTTAAGAAGAACTAGACAAGGTACTGAAGGCAAGGCAAGGCAAGGCCAAGAGACTCGGAGTGCCTTTCCTTGCCAAGGCAAGGACATAGTGCCAGTGTTGCTGGAGCAGATGTTAAGGTAGCACGGGGAGGAATAGAAAGTGCTGAGAACAGCGTGTGTGCTGCTAGTTTGAGGGGTGCAGTTGAAGTTGCAGGCAGCAAGATCTTCCTCAGCCCGCACTGTTTTGAGCTCTGTTTTTGCCAGATGGTTTCAAGTTGGTGGGCAGAATCTGCGAGAGGGCAAAGATTGGTTTGGGCCAAAGAGGTTTGTCTGCCTCTTGGAGTGCGGTATAAAGAAGAGTCCGCTCTTGGAAGGGGAAGATGAGGGAAATCTTTTTGTCCTGAGGTGCTGTTGATTTGAGTGCAGGGACGTTTGCAACTTGCCTCTGCCCTTGGGGTGGTTTCGAGCAGCGCCAGGCGCTTGGCCTTCTTTTGCAAGTCGTCAGCGCCATCGTGTGCTTGTTTCGAGGAGCGCTGACAGTGCCGGGGAAAAAGCCAAGCGCTTCGCTGGCGCCGCCCCAAGTCGTGTGCGAGCAGTTGCTGGAAGAGCTCCGCTGTGCATCCTGCCTCTTGGAGACACAAAAGAATGTGATCCTGCGCGTAGCGGGGAAGCAAGAGGAATCTTTTCATTGTTGGCTGTGCAGTTACCAAGCGGCAAAAGTCAAGGCAGCTCCAGCACGGCCTCTTTCTTTCAGAACCTTTTCTGTGCCATCATGAACATGCTCAACATGCAACTCGCACCCACTGAACTGCATCAAAGGTCCTGGAGAGACGCACTTTCCTTCAAGCTCTAGCTACCATCCTACCCTCCACCACTCGCCGATCCCAAAGCCCTTCCGAACATGCAGCAGCTGCACGCAGAGAACAAGTGCTAGAAGAAGGCGTTGGCCTTCAGAGTCCCTCTAAAGTCTGTAAACTAGGCGAAACATTGCAGTGACCAGCACTTTCCTTCGCAACTATCTACAGAGCGTCATCACATTCTCTCAGAGTGGCTAAGTCCACCCTTGCAGCACAGCAGCGTTTCCAGCCACAGTTCGGACTGAGAGATGGGCCAGGTGAGAAAGCATTTGTTGACTATCCCTCGTCTCTGGAAGACTTGATACTCGCAGCGCAATCACGTCCACACACCTTCAGTGTGGCCAAGTTCAAGCAGCTAGAGCTCACAGAGACGGGAGAGGCAGGAGAGAAGCCGTTCCAAAAGTACCGTGTACTTAGGGCAGCATTCAAACTGTGCACAGCACTCTACAGCACTGTAGACCGTGGCTTCTCTGACAAGACGTGCCATCCCATTGTTGGCTCTCGCAGCTCGCTTGCTAGCTGCTCTCCTGAAGAAAAGAACTAGGAGGAAAAGCCAATGCTGGGCTGCACCTTCCCCTTGCCTCCCGTAAAGCCACTTCAACTCCCCGCTGCACTCTCTACTTCCCCTCTCCTTGCCATCGACCGCTGTGTTTTCTGCATCTCGGAGCCCAAAGGTAAGCGCCAGTGTTCCCAGGGATGCTTGGAAGAGGGAGAAGTAGTAGCACAAGTAGCTGCCGTTGAACTTCCTCCTTCTCAATGCTAAAGTGAAGTCGGCAGGCAGGCGAGCGCCAGCCACGCTCCTTTCTCAGTTTGGACGCTGCGGACACGAGCCCGGTGCTCGGCGCCTTCGTTCGGCCTCTTTAGTAGCCATGTCGCGCTTTCATTCCGCCGGAGTCGAAGCGTCGTCTACTTGTGGCACAGAGCACGGTGCCGGCAGCCAAATGCTCCAGCCGACTGCTTCTGCCGACACACGCCTGGGCTATGCACTTTCCCTCTCAGCGACATACAGCTCTAAATGTAAAGGGAAAGATTCTCGGCTACGTCTGGCACAGAGAACAGCTTTAGTTCAACAGCTTTACCCAGAGCATGCCCCCGGACGCGTGGAAACCTGTATTTGCACCACATTGCAGTGGCAGTCCTCTTTCCTTTACAGGCTGCACAGCGCCGGCAGATGGCCCGTGCGCTCTGCACCTGCCTTCTCACTTCCAAGTAGCACCGCGCACATAAGAGCCTTGCAGGGAGAGAAGACGCGGATAGGCGTCTCGCCCAGAAGAACGTGGCAGGGCGAGAAGGTGTTCTTCTTTTGTCTTCCTCGTCGCCCAGAGTGTGCTGCTGTGTTGAAAGTCTTGGCCAGCGAAAAGCTAATCCAGCAAGTATTTCTCTCCTGATGCATTGCGCTGAGCCAGAGCTGAGGAAAATCCTTGCACAGCACCCTGTGGATGCGTGCAGGACACACGCCGAAGAGCGGCACGGCTAAAAGTCATCGCTGGGCTTCAGTTCTGTCCAGAGCGCAGAAGGCGAAGAACGAAGCAGCTGGGCACCGGCTGCATGTACTCAGTGAAGCGAATTTCACATGTCCAGCCAAGAGCTGCTTCACAAGCAGATTCAGCTGAGAATGCTCTGGCTGCTTCACAAAGGAAGGTGCTGTGTTGCACTCCTGGACACTACGTGGTCAGAAGCAGGTTCTTACACCTTCAATGCTACAGAGTCCATGCAGCTGGAGCACAGGCAGAAGGACGCGTCCAGCTGGAAGGCGTTCTTCAAGTACCCCCCTCTTCCAAGTAGCCTTGAAACTGAGCACAACACACTGCGGCTCGGCAGCTTCCTTCTCAGATAGACGTGCCGTCACATTATGCACTCTCGCAGCTCCGTTGCCCACTTGCAGCAGCTGCTCCCAAAGAAAAAAGCTCCAGAAGTAAAAGCCACTGCTGGACTGCCCTTTCCCCTTGCCTCACGTCAAGCACCTGAAACTGTCCGCTGCACTCTCGATTTCCATTCTCCGTCGCATCTACCACTGTAATGTCTGCATCTCGAAGCATAAACCCCGGCACAGTTCTCTCCTGGGAAAGCTGGAAGAGAAATAGGTAGCCGCACAAGTAGCTGCAAGTTTCCGACTGCTAAGATGAATCCGAAAACAAGCGAGTGGCAGCCACGCTTCCTCTTGCAGCCTGTGCGATGCCCACAGCAGCTCCGTGCTCTGCCTTCATTCTTACGCTCGTCGTAGCAGGTCGCGCTTTCGTTTTGCTGGAGACGACCTGTCGTCTACTTCTCGCGCAGAGAGCGCGGTGCCGGCAGCGAAATGCTGCAGGCTGCTGCTTCTGCCGAAACACGCCTGGGCTATGCAATTTCTCTCTAGCGCTAGGTAGCACAACATTCTGTCTGCGTTGTGGTCTTTATCTTAAGGGAAAGATTCTCGGCTACGGCTCGCCCAGAGAACTGTTCCGGGACAATACATGTGTTTTATTACCCCTTCTCGCAAGAAGACTGTGGTGCTGCGTTGGAACTGTTGGCCAGTGAAAGGCTAATCCATCATGTGCTTCCCTCCTGATGCATTTTGCTGAGCGAGAGCTGAGGAAAATCCGGGCACTGCGCACTGTGCATGCGTGCAGTATACACGCAGAAGAGCGGCAAAGCTCCTAGTCATCGCACACACCAGCCCAGTGGCCTGGGGCTGCGTTCTTCTCCCTTACCGGCGCTGGACAGAACTGCAGCATTCAGCTTTGGCTCTCTTCAGTGTGTGTACTGCACGCATCCACAGTGCGCAGTGCACGGATTTTCCTCAGCGCTACGTGCAAGTACAGCCTTTCTGCTTCGCAGAGCCCAACTGGCCGCACAAGCTCTCGCTCAGAGAAATGTGTCAGGAGAGAAGCACTTGCTGCATTAGCCTTCCGCTGGCCAACAGTTGCAACGCAGCACATAGTCTTACTGCGAGAAGGGGTAAATAAAACGCACGCTTTCAGCACAGCAGCACAATCTGGGCGACGAGGAGGACAAAAGAAGACCATCTTTTCGTCTTTGCACGATTTTCTCTGCCACACATCTATCCACGTCTTTGCTCCCTGCAAGGCTCTAATGTGCGCCGTGCTACTTGGAAGTGAGAAGGCAGGTGCAGAGAAGCACTGCCATCTGCCGGCTCTGTGCAGGCTGTAAAGGAAAGAAAGACTACCCCTGGAATGTGGTGCAAATACAAGTTCCCACGGGTCGGGGTAAGCGCCGGGTAAGCCCGTTGAACTAGAGCTGTTCTCGGTGCCAGACGTAGCTGAGACTCTTTCCCTTTCCATTCAGGCTACAAAGCAAAGAGAATGTGGTGCTACCAAGGGCAGCGAAGGAAAGTGCACAGCCCAGGGGTGTTTCGGAAGAGACAGCAACCTGGAGCGTTTCTCTGGAGGGTTTCTCTGCCGGCGTGCCCTCTGTGCGACAAGATGACGACGGTTCGACGCCGGCAGAATGAAAAGAACGAAATGGTACGAAGAGCATAAGAATGAAGGCAGAAGCACCTAGCTGGTGTGTGCATAGCACAGGCTGCAAGAGGAAGCGTGGCTGCCACTCGCTTGTTTTCAGATTCGAATTAGCAGTCGAAAACAGAAAGTTCAACTTGCAGCTGCATGTGCTGCTACCTATTTCTCTTCCAGCTTTCCCTGGAAAGAATTGTGCCGGGGTTTATGCTTCGAGATGCAGACATTACAGTGGTAGATGCGACGGAGAATGGGAATAGAGAGTGCAGCGGACAGTTTCAGGTGCTTGACGTGAGGCAAGGGGAAAGGGCAGTCCAGCAGTTGCTTTTCCTTCTGGAGCCTTTTTCTTTGGGAGCAGCTGCTGCAAGTGGGCAACGGAGCTGTGAGAGTGAATAGTGTGACGGCACGTCTATCTGAGAAGGAAGCTGCCGAGCCGCAGTGTGTTGTGCTCAGTTTCAAGGCTACTTGGAGCAGGGGGGTACTTGAAGAACGCCTTCCAGCTGGACGCGTCCTTCTGCCTGTGCTCCAGCTGCATGGACTCTGTAGCATTGAAGGTGTAAGAACCTGCTTCTTGCCAGGTAGTGTCCAGGAGTGCAACAGCTGCGCCTTCCTTTGTGAAGCAGCCAGAGCATTCTCAGCTGAATCTGCTTGTGAAGCAGCTCTTGGCTGGACATGTGAAATTCGCTTCACTGAGTACATGCAGCCGGTGCTCAGCTGCTTCGTTCTTCGCCTTCTGTGCTCTGGACAGAACTGAAGCCCAGCGATGCCTTTGAGCTTTGCCGCTCTTCAGCGCGAACACTGCACGCGGCCACAGTGCGCTGTGCACGGATTTTCCTCTGCTCGACGTACAGTCATTTTCTTGCTGTTCCACAGGGTCCAAACTGTCCGCGTAGCTCTCGCTCAGCGAAATGCGTCAGGAGAGAAACACTTGCTGGAGTAGCTTTTCGCTGGCCAAGACTTTCAACACAGCAGCACAATTCGGGCAAGAAGAAAGAGAAAGGAAGAATATCTTTTCGCCCTGCCACGTTCTTCTGGGCGAGACGCCTATCCGCGTCTTCTCTCCCTGCAAGGCTCTTATGTGCGCGGTGCTACTTGGAAGTGAGAAGGCAGGTGCAGAGAGCACCGCGATCTGACGGCGCTGTGCAGCCTGTAAAGGAAAGAGGACTGCGACTGGAATGTGGTGCAAATACAAGTTCCCACGCGTTGGGGACAAGCTCCGGTTAAGCCGGTTAAAATAAAGCTGTTCTCTGTGCCAGACGTCGCCGAGAAGCTTTCCGTAAAGATGCTGGCTACAAAGCAAAGAGAATGTGGTGCTACTTCAGCGCTAGAGAGAAATTGCATAGCCCAGGCGTGTTTCGGCAGAAGCAGCAGCCTGCAGCATTTGGCTGCCGGCACCGTGCTCTCTGCGCGAGAAGTAGACGACGGGTCGTCTCCAGCAAAACGAAAGCGCGACATGCTACGAAGGGCGTGAGAATGAAGGCAGAGCACGTAGCTGCTGTGTGTGCATCGCACAGGCTGCAAGAGGAAGCGTGGCTGCCACTCGCTTGTTTTCGGATTCACGTTAGCAGCTCGAAACTTAAAGGTCAACTTGCAGCTACTTGTGCTGCTACCTATTTCTCTTCCAGCTTTGCCCTGGAAACAATTGCGGTTAGGTTTATGCTTCGCCATACGGCGGAGAAAGGAGAGTGCAGCGGACAGTTTCAGGTGCTTCACGTGAGGCAAGGGGAAAGGGCAGGCCAGCAGTGGCTTTTACTTCTGGAGACTTTTTCTTTGGGAGCAGCTGCTGCAAGTGGGCAACGGAGCTGGGAGAGTGAATAGTGTGACGGCACGTCTATCTGAGAAGGAAGCTGCCGAGCCGCAGTGTGTTGTGCTCAGTTTCAAGGCAGCTTGGAGCAGGGGGGTACTTGAAGAACGCCTTCCAGCTGGACCCGTCCTTCTGGGGGTGCTCCAGCTGCATGGACTCTGCAGCATTGAAGGTGTAAGAACCTGCTTCTGACCAGGTAGTGTCCAGGAGTGCAACACAACACCTTCCTTTGTGAAGCAGCCAGAGCATTCTCAGCTGAATCTGCTTGTGAAGCAGCTCTTGGCTGGACGTGAAATTCGCTCCACTATGTACATGCAGCCGGTGCCCAACTGCTTCGTTCTTCGCCTTCTGCTGTCTGGACAGAACTGAAGCCCAGCGATGACTTTTAGCCGTGCCGCTCTTCAGCGTGTGTACTGCACGCATCCACAGTGTGCTGTGCAAGGATTTTCCTCAGCTCTCGCTCAGCGCAATGCATCAGGAGAGAAACACTTGCTGGTGTAGCTTTTCGCTGGCCAAGACTTTCAACACAGCAGCACACTCTGGGCGACGAGGAAGACAAAAGAAGAACACCTTCTCGCCCTGCCACGTTCTTCTGGGCGAGACGCCTATCCGCGTCTTCTCTCCCTGCAAGGCTCTTATGTGCGCGGTGCTACTTGGAAGTGAGAAGGCAGGTGCAGAGAAGCACTGCCATATGCCGGCGTTGTGCAGCCTGTAAAGGAAAGAAGACTACCCCTGCAATGTGGTGCAAATACAAGTTCCCACGCGTCGGGGCAAGCTCCGGCTAAGCCGGTTAAAATAAAGCTGTTCCCTGTGCCAGACGTAGCCGAGAAGCTTTCTGTAAAGATGCTGGCTACAAAGCAAAGAGAATGTGGTGCTACTTCAGCGCTAGAGAGAAATTGCATAGCCAGGCGTGTTTTTCGGCAGAAGCAGCAGCCTGCAGCATTTGGCTGCCGGCACCGTGCTCTCTGCGCGAGAAGTAGACGACGGGTCGTCTCCAGCAAAACGAAAGCGCGACATGCTACGAAGGGCGTAAGAATGAAGGCAGAGCACGGAGCTGGTGTGGGCATCGCACAGGCTGCAAGAGGAAGCGTGGCTGCCACTCGCTTGTTTTCGGATTCACGTTAGCAGCTCGAAACTTAAAGTTCAACTTGCAGCTACTTGTGCTGCTACCTATTTCTCTTCCAGCTTTCCCAGGATAAAATTGTGCCGGGGCTTATTCTTCGAGATGCAGAGATAACAGTGGTAGATGCGACGAAGAAAGGAAATAGAGAGTGCAGCGGACAGTTTCTGGGGCTTGACGTGAGGCAAGGGGAAAGGGCAGCCCAGCAGTGGCTTTTCCTTCTGGAGGCTTTTTCTTTGGCAGCAGCTGCTGCAAGCGGGCAACGGAGCTGTGAGAGTGAATAGTGTGACGGCACGTCTATCTGAGAAGGACGCTGCCGAGCCGCAGTGTGTTGTGCTCAGTTTCAAGGCTACTTGGAAGAGGGGGGTACTTGAAGAACGCCTTCTAGCTGGACGAGTCCTTCTGCCTGTGCTCCAGCTGCATGGACTCTGCAGCATTGAAGGTGTAAGAAACTGCTACTGGCCAGGTAGTGCCCAGGAGTGCAACAGCTGCGCCTTCCTTTCGGAAGCAGCCAGAGCATTCTCAGCTGAATCTGCTTGTGAAGCAGCTCTTGGCTGGACATGTGAAATTCGCTTCACTGAGTACATGCAGCCGGTGCCCAGCTGCTTCTTTCTTCGCCTTCTGCGCTCTGGACAGAACTGAAGCCCAGCGATGACTTTTAGCCGTGCCGCTCTTCGGCGTGTGTACTGCACGCATCCACAGTGTGCTGTGCAAGGATTTTCCTCAGCTCTCGCTCCGGGCAATGCATCAGGAGAGAAACACTTGCTGGTGTAGCTTTTCGCTGGCCAAGACTTTCAACACAGCAGCACACTCTGGGCGACGAGGAAGACAAAAGAAGAACACCTTCTCGCCCTGCCACGTTCTTCTGGGCGAGACGCCTATCCGCGTCTTCTCTCCCTGCAAGGCTCTTATGTGCGCGGTGCTACTTGGAAGTGAGAAGGCAGGTGCAGAGCGCACGGCCATCTGCCAGCGCTGTGCAGCCTGTAAAGGAAAGAGGACTGCCACTGGAATGTGGTGCAAATACAG
This sequence comes from Coloeus monedula, assembly GCF_965178545.1. Taxonomy (NCBI): domain Eukaryota; kingdom Metazoa; phylum Chordata; class Aves; order Passeriformes; family Corvidae; genus Coloeus; species Coloeus monedula. The sequence goes on along the minus strand of NW_028120693.1, from coordinate 184,503 downwards.
GTTTCCACGCGTCCGGGGGCATGCTCTGGGTAAGCCCGTTGAACTAAAGCTGTTCTCTGTGCCAGACGTAGCCGAGAATCTTTCCCTTTACATTTAGAGCGAATGTGCTGCTGTATGTCGCTGAGAGGGAAAGTGCATAGCCCAGGCGTGTGTCGGCAGAAGCAGTAGGCTGGAGCATTTGGCTGCCGGCACCGTGCTCTTTGTGCCACAAGTAGACGACGCTTCGACTCCGGCAGAATGAAAGCGCCACATGGCTACTAAAGAGGCCGAACGAAGGCGCCGAGCACCGGGCTCGTGTCCGCAGCGTCCAAACTGAGAAAGGAGCGTGGCTGGCGCTCGCCTGCCTGCCGACTTCACGTTAGCATTGAGAAGGAGGAAGTTCAACGGCAGCTACTTGTGCTACTACTTCTCCCTCTTCCAAGCATCCCTGGAAACACTGGCGCTTACCTTTGGGCTCCGAGATGCAGAAAACACAGTGGTCGATGGCAAGGAGAGGGGAAGTAGAGAGTGCAGCGGGGAGTTGAAGTGGCTTTACGGGAGGCAAGGGGAAGGTGCAGCCCAGCATTGGCTTTTCCTCCTAGTTCTTTTCTTCAGGAGAGCAGCTAGCAAGCGAGCTGCGAGAGCCAACAATGGGATGGCACGTCTTGTCAGAGAAGCCACGGTCTACAGTGCTGTAGAGTGCTGTGCACAGTTTGAATGCTGCCCTAAGTACACGGTACTTTTGGAACGGCTTCTCTCCTGCCTCTCCCGTCTCTGTGAGCTCTAGCTGCTTGAACTTGGCCACACTGAAGGTGTGTGGACGTGATTGCGCTGCGAGTATCAAGTCTTCCAGAGACGAGGGATAGTCAACAAATGCTTTCTCACCTGGCCCATCTCTCAGTCCGAACTGTGGCTGGAAACGCTGCTGTGCTGCAAGGGTGAACTTAGCCACTCTGAGAGAATGTGATATCGCTCTGTAGATAGTTGCGGAGGAAAGTGCTGGTCACTGCAATGTTTCGCCTAGTTTACAGACTTTAGAGGGACTCTGAAGGCCAACGCCTTCTTCTAGCACTTGTTCTCTGCGTGCAGCTGCTGCATGTTCGGAAGGGCTTTGGGATCGGCGAGTGGTGGAGGGTAGGATGGTAGCTAGAGCTTGAAGGAAAGTGCGTCTCTCCAGGACCTTTGATGCAGTTCAGTAGGTGCGAGTTGCATGTTGAGCATGTTCATGATGGCACAGAAAAGGTTCTGAAAGAAAGAGGCCGTGCTGGAGCTGCCTTGACTTTTGCCGCTTGGTAACTGCACAGCCAACAATGAAAAGATTCCTCTTGCTTCCCCGCTACGCGCAGGATCACATTCTTTTGTGTCTCCAAGAGGCAGGATGCACAGCGGAGCTCTTCCAGCAACTGCTCGCACACGACTTGGGGCGGCGCCAGCGAAGCGCTTGGCTTTTTCCCCGGCACTGTCAGCGCTCCTCGAAACAAGCACACGATGGCGCTGACGACTTGCAAAAGAAGGCCAAGCGCCTGGCGCTGCTCGAAACCACCCCAAGGGCAGAGGCAAGTTGCAAACGTCCCTGCACTCAAATCAACAGCACCTCAGGACAAAAAGATTTCCCTCATCTTCCCCTTCCAAGAGCGGACTCTTCTTTATACCGCACTCCAAGAGGCAGACAAACCTCTTTGGCCCAAACCAATCTTTGCCCTCTCGCAGATTCTGCGCACCAACTTGAAACCATCTGGCAAAAACAGAGCTCAAAACAGTGCAGGATGAGGAAGATCTTGCTGCCTGCAACTTCAACTGCACCCCTCAAACTAGCAGCACACACGCTGTTCTCAGCACTTTCTATTCCTCCCCGTGCTACCTTAACATCTGCTCCAGCAACACTGGCACTTATGTCCTTGCCTTGGCAAGGAAAGGCACTCCGAGTCTCTTGGCCTTGCCTTGCCTTCAGTACCTTGTCTAGTTCTTCTTAAGCTACCCTTGCTCTGCTTCCTTTGCCTCTGCTGCCTTGCCTTGCACTACCTACAACTTGCTGGCTTTGCTTTGCCCTGCCTACCACTCTTGCCCTCGCCTTCCATGCAGGCAAGGCACTGCAAAGCAAGTGCAGGCAATTGTGGGCAAGTCAAGGGAGAGGTAAGCAAGGCCAGAGCAGTGAGGGCAAAGCAAATGGAGTGGTAGGCAAGAGAAGGCCCAGACGTTAGAGGCAAGGCTGGCCGTAGGAAGGGAAGTCCACTGATGGGAAGGCCAGGCAGAAACAGGAAGTGCTTGGCAAGTCAAGGCCTTGGAGGAAAGCAGTAGGCAGGTCAAGGGCGGGGCATGGACGTGCAAAGGAATGCAAGGCTCCAGAGGGCTCCAGAGGGCTAGCAGGGCAAGACAAGGAAAGTGTTGTGTTGCCAAGGCAAGGCCAGGCAAGGCAGGTGAGAAGTACATTCAAGGACTGCTGGTACACAAAAGCGGCCAGGACCAAGTGCTTTGTGTGGCCTTGATCCCGCGTGGGTCATGTCTCCTCTGCACCTCAAAGACTTGAGCTACCTGCTTTCCTTTGTAGGCAAAAGAACTCTCATTCTGGTCCCCGAGCTCAAGGGCAAAATGTGAATTGCCCTTGCAAGATTCAAGACATGCAAGGATTGCTCCCAGACCAAGGCTGCCCATAGAGATGAGTGTGGCAACACGCGTCGTCCCCTGGTCTTCCTCTCCTGTGATCCTGAAACACGGGAGATGCTTGAGAGCTTTGAGATTCCTAGGAGGAGCAGAAAGGGCAGGGCAAGGCCATGAAATGTCATTGAAAAGGGGTCTTGAATTCCAGGTGGGGGAGGGCTGAGCAAGGTCATGCAAGGCAAGGGAGGGCTTCAAGGGCAGGGCAAGGCAAGTGGTGGCTTGGCGAGGCGAGGCGAGGCAAGGCAATGAGGGTCCTAGAAGGAAAAGGAAAGGTGAGGCCAGAGCTAGACGAATGTGAAAGGAAGTCAGGTGGGGGATGGGTGAGCAAGTCAATGCAAGGCAGGGGAGAAAAGGCAGGTTGAGGGAAGGCTACAGAGGGGGCAGCAAGGAAACGCAAGGCATGTGAGGAGTAAGTGCTGCCAGCCGGCCGGGATGGCAGGGGCGGGGCCACTGCAAGTAGCATGGCAGGGATGTGGAGGGGGGTGTTAGTGTGCGGGAGGTGTGTGTGTGTGTGTGTGTGTGCAGCGGAGTGCAGGGTAAGTGCAGGTGTGCGTGTGCGCATAGGGGGGTTTTGTGCCAGGTGCTGTGCCGGGGGGAGCCATCCCACTGCCACGAAGGTGTGGGAGTGAAAGAAGTAACATAGATGTGTCTTTACAAAGAGACCGTGTGAATCCGTCCTTAGACAAGGCTAGGAATTTACTGGTAGGGGAGTAACAGAAGAAAGTCTTAGTTCTAGAAACTGTTACTAATCGACAGAGACTGTTGCTCAGCCAAGGCCGTGTTAAATTCCTGAACCTAGAGCAAGGCAGCAAAGACTTCATAGCATTAGGAATAGTTTCGTTTTCTTCCTTTTCCATACCAAGAGGGGGGTGCATATTAGAGGGGAGCATAGAGTAGGCAGTTCCGGAAGTCTGTAATTCCCGAGTACCTCCGAGGGTGCTGTTGCCAGGAACTTTGCATCAAAAGGGGGCTGCGTCCCGCAATCAGTTGAGAGACTCCATGGCAAAAGCCCCATGGCCTCTCCCTGTAGTTGAAGAATGTTACAGGCCTCCTCTGTCTCCTTTTTGGTGGATGAAGAAAGTCAGAAAGCAACACTTCTGCCAGAACTCTCCAAGATGCCACCTTTGCTCACAGTGACTCCATCACTGGCCGGGAAGCTGTCTTTTCTCCCAGAGGAGTTTGAGATACAGTTAAAAGCCGTGTGGCAGAGAAAAAGGGCAATAATTGGTTTACAAGGGATGGCAAACAAGAGATACCAGAAGCTTTGGCCCTACCAATAGTAAAAGCACTCCGTGAAGAGAGTCCTTGCACCTCCTGAGGATTGGCAGAAGCCTTCCTCATGCTGGATGTTGCTGGGGGTCTTTTTAGACTGGCAGAACGAGCTGTTGAAGGTTGCTTGATCTGTGCTAAAGCAAACAGCCAAGTTACAAAGGAACTTGCCAGGGGAGGGAGGCCTTGGGCTGCAGGTCCCTTCCAAAGATGCCAGGTGGATTTTCCTGAGATGCCCCAAGTGGGAAGGCTTCATATCTTCTGGTAATGGTATGTCAGCTAGCAAGGTGGCCAGAAGCATTTCCAACTGCTTCAGCAACGACAGGATCAGGTATTAAGGCATTTTTGGAACAAATCTTTCCAAGAATCAGCATTGTAGAAGCAATAGACTCAGACAGGGGATCTCATTTTACAGGAAAGATCCTTCAAGGGGTTTTGGCTTCTTTAGGAACACAATGGAACCTCCATAGGCCCTGGCACCCCCAGAGCTTGGCTCGGGTAGAAAACAATGAATAGAGAAATAAACACCTTTGAAGCTGGTAATAGAAACCAAGATGCCATGGCTAGGGCTTTGGACATTGGCTTTGGCGAGAATGAGAGCCCGAGCCAGAAGAGGGATTCCGTTCTCCCCCTTTCCGTCGTTGTTATGAATTACCCGGGTAAGTCTCAACCTAGTGGGGGAGTAGAGGTAAGTGATGTATATTTAAAACCATCTGTGGCCAGGATACTGCTTCTTGTGAAACCCCTTCAACAGGAAGCTCAGCTGGCACAAGCCCCACCTTTGGACTTTGCTGCTTGTAACATCCAACCAGGAGATTGAGTCCTAGTTAAGGAGCAGAAAGAAGCGCCAGTGGTTCTGAAATGGCGTGGCCCATTCCAAGTGTCACTGACGACAGAAACAGCCATGAAGACAGCTGGACACAGGTGGACCCGTCACTCTCGGGTCAAGGTCTCTGAAGCCTCAGAGATTTGCACATCTCAGCTGGAGGAGAAGGCCGGGAGGCTGTGACTGCAGGAGTGGGCCGGAGCAGTAGCCAGTGCTTCGACATCAGAGGAAGACCTGCATGCCTAGCCACAGACCACCTGCTGAAATAGTCTCTATGGGCATCCCTCCTCTAGAATCTCCACTCACTGGGGAGCTAATACTTGCAGCCATTGTTTCACGTTAAGTAGTTTCTGTGTCTTCAATTGCCACAGGTGGTGCAGAAGACAACGGGAAAATTAGACTAGCTAATTAGATCACACTATTAAAACATTTTCCTGAATAACTCTACTTTTATATGGTCAGCTAAGTTTAGGCCAGGAGTGGGAGAATCAATTTGCAGCCTTAGCAGAAGAAGTAGCAAAAGTTTTTCACCTTAGCAATTGCTGGCTCTGTGGAGGGCCAGGAGGATCTGAAGAGTGGCCATGGTTGGCTAGCCCAGCTGAACCTAAATGGTGGGTCAATGTGAGGGCCACAATAGGATGGGATTTGGGGCCAAAGAAGGAAGTCCATGGCCACTTCATTCTTCTCCAACAGGCACTTATTGCCTAAACAGGACAGGGTGGGTCTATGTAGGAAAAGGCGTTTGTCAATTGACTTTCCCTCTGGCTTTAAACAATTGGGTTTGGACCCACAATTGCCCTCCTTACAATTGTTCCAAATGTCAAGACAATTGCAATCAAATAGCTGTTCAGCTCACTAATGGTAGCTGCGTAAGGTGTTCTTACCAAAAACATTTGGAAGCCTGTAAAGCAATGCGGAGGGACAAGGGGTTTTTTTTGACCACCTATTTTTAAGCTGTCCCCACAAAAATCCCACAAGTAGAAGACATGTTGTTTGTGATTAGCCGTGGGAATGGCAACAGCGGATTGGAACTCAAAGCCTTTTAGTGAGTTCTGCTCCAAATCCAAGCAAGCAACTTGCAGATGTAAATGTAGATAGGAACCCTGTGTGGGAGCTTGGAAATGCAAACGCTGTGACCCTTATGGTGGGGCAGCTATTGTTGGAGGACCGTTAGGCCAGGGAAACCCGCAGTATTTTGACCTACCAATTGATGACCAAGGGTAGGAAGGCCCCTTTGCTAATGGAACACGGGCTTTGAAAGGACATGATTGGATTTGTGGCCAACATGCTTAGCTCAGGTTACCTCCAAACTGGTCAGGGATATGGTGTATATCTTAGACCATTGTTCTTTTTGCTACTACAAATTCAGGGAAATCGCTTAGGAATCCAAATCTGTGATGATTTAATTCGAGAAAAGCAGTCAGCTGATGCAGCCTTGGCTGCAGGGAGCACCCCAAAACGGGGAAAAGATGAATGGCCACCAGAACAAGTTACGCAACATGATGGACCAGCCACTTGGAAACCTAAGGAATTAATCCCAGATGCCTGGGAACCCATTTATCATTTGAATGAGATAATTAGGTTACAAGCTGTCTCAGAAATAATTACCAACCAGCCTGCCACAGCTCTTGACCGTCTTGCTGAGCAACCCACTTCAATGAGGAAAGCGGTATTTTCAACATTGGATGGTATTAGATTATCTGTTAGCAGAAGAAGGAGGAGTTTGTGGGAAATTAAATGACTCGAGCTGCTGTTTGCAAGCAGATGACAGCGGAAAAGTGGTCAAATAACAGAGGAAATAACCTCAGGTCATGGACCTGTCCAAGTGTTGAAAGGATGGTAATGGGACATGTTTTCATGGTTAACTGGCCAGCTATGGGCTAAATGAATGCCATTTCTCCTCTTCTATGCTATAGCAACTCTAATCTTTTGACCATGCGTGACACCATGCTGGGTGCAGCTCTTTCAGCAGGTGGTCAAGGGGATGCTGCTAGCAGCCATGCCTACCTGATCCAGAAATGACTAGAAAAGCACAGAAAAGGATGTCACTGCAAATAATAGCAAAAGCCCAGAAGACTCAAGAAGAAAAAATTAAATAAATGGTAATTAAGGTTTGTAAAGACAAATACAGATTAAATAAAAAAAGGAGGGATTAAAAGGAATGAGATGGATGAGTCTTTACAAACAGACCGTGTGAATTGGCCTGTAGACAAGGCTAGGAACTTATGCGGAGTGAAGTAACAGAAGAAAGTATTAGTTCTCTAGAACTGTTACTAATCATCAGAGACTGTTGATTAATCAAGGCCGTGTTAAATTCCTGAACCTAGAGCAAGGCAACAAAGACTTAATAGAATTAGAAATGGTTTTTTTCTTCCTTTTCGATGCCAAAAGGGGGGTGCATATTAGAGGAGGGCATAGAGTAGGCAGTTCCGGAAGTCTGTATCTCCCGAATACCTCAGCCAGTGGGGAAAAGAGGGTGCTGTGGCTGGGAACTTGACATCAAAAGGGGGCTGCATCCCGCAACCGTTTGACAGACCCCATGGGAAAAGCCCCATGGACTCTCCCTGTAGTCGAAGAATGTTGCAGGACTCCTCTGTCTCCTTTTCGGACATCAACCTCAGGCATGGTGGATTAATTTTCCCTAACGGCAGCGACCTGCTGCGTGGTCTCCGTGCTCTTCCCCAGCCCCCCGGGAGGTGCAAAATAGTTGCCGGCGGCTCTCACCGCGCGTTACAAACGGCTGCGCGGCGCCGGGGCTGCTCGCAGTGCTCCCCTGCCCCGCCAGGGCTGCCTGAGGTCTGCGGAGCCACCTCGCCACCGGCGCGGCCAGGGCCGGGGCCCTTCTCGACAGCAGCCGAGGGGCTGCGGAGCGGGCGGCTGCGGGACGATCAGCTCTTTTATGCCGCGCGGTGCTGCCGCCTCCATCTAGCTCCCCATCGCGCCGCCGGCCGACCCCGCCTGGCGCGTTCACGCTCGGCCGCGCTCGCCGCCCGCCCAGCCTCGCCGGAAGCTCTCCCGCGCGGGCCGTGCCCCGGCTCCGCCTGCGGCTCGGCAGGGCCCGGCCGCACGCGTGCTGCGTGGCTCGGAGCACCCGCGTTGCGCCGCAGGCGACGGGGAAGGCGGGGCGGGCCGGCGCCGTCGTGGTAGCGCGAGGAGAGGAGCGCCCGGGCGGGGCGGCGAGTGGCGCGGCGGTGAGCGCTTCTGCTTGCTGTCGCTCGGCTGCCGCCCACGGCAGGTGCCGTGTGACCCCGCGGAGCGGCGGGGCCGGCCGGGCGGTGCGCGGCGAGGCTTTCGGCCAGCTGCGGCCGCAGCGACAGTCTGCCGGCACTGCCCGTGCCGGCGGAGAGAGCGGGGATCCGAGGCCGGCCTTCCTAGGGTAACGAGGGGCGACCGCCTTTGCCGCGCTGCCCTCCGTGCAGCACGTGGCCGATTCCGGCGAAGCCGGGGTCTCCGCAGCGGCGCGGGCGGGAGGGAGTGGGGAGCGCGCTCGGTGCTCTGCCGGCCGCTCCCGCCCAGCGCTGCGCTCCGCCGAGGCGTTTTCCTGCCTATCCTGGGAAGGACATAAGGGACCCCGGAGTCGGAGCTTAGCTGTCAGGGGGAACAACTTCCCTCCATTGGCGACCTCCTTTTCCCTCTGATTCAGCTACCTTGTGGTAGGTGCGATGGTGCTGAAGAAGGGTGGCGGCTGGGCACAGTTGCTGGCATAGGTGGTGCGAGAGCTCCACGCAAGCAGCTTGGAGTGGCATGTGCGAGGGTAGGAAGGTTCGGCACCCACAGCTGAAGGTAAAAAAAGTCAGGGCATGTCATCAGCCGCAATCGTGCTAAGTTGTTCATCTTTGCAAACTGCTTGCCGAGTTGTTCCTTTTCTTAGGTAATGGGGGTTTGTATCAACCAGAACTGCATATGGTCAGTATTTGCAGAGAAGGTTACGTGGACTGTTGTTGAAGTGAGTGTAGCAGTTTCTATGGCATTCTGCAAAAAAAGTGACAGGTCTCTCTGTGTTCCCCAATTCTTAACAAAAATGAAGTTCACAAAGCCCTGAAAAGAGGTTTTACAAAACTTCAGGGATTTTTTCCTGCGAGTACTGTGGAGACAACCATAGTCACCTTGTCTTTCCAAAAGTGAAGGTTACATCTTTTTGTCCAAGAGCATCAAGTGCTTTTGATCAGCGTTTGTGTGCATGCATTAGCCTTGTTCTTGTTCTTCCTTGGAGAACTTTTACAATCCTCAGATGATCTGTGTAGGCTGCAGACTGCAGTGGTGAACTTGAAGGCTTCCAGCAGAAGGGAGATGCTGTCCACGTTTTGGATTTTCCTTAGTCTGAACCTTCAATGTCCAAGGCTTCACTTTTCAAGCAGTTGGAAGAGCTCCAAATGAAGATATGAACAGGTCTTAATTGACCTTGTCACCGCCTCAGTTCGTCAGGTAATGCTGCGCACTGGATTTAATTGCCTAGTGCAAGATGTGCTAATAATATGTAAGAGTATCTCCTCGATTACCCTCCCAGAAGGGTTTGAATGGAGAACAAGGAGTTCCGAAGACAGGTATTTGGTGTACGAGAAGTAGAACTTAGTGGATTGCAGGGCACTGCATGCACAAATGTCTAAGGAGGATCCATCTTTTTATGCCCCATCTATGCTTGTTCTCATTTGAACTCCTGAACATTCTGGAGGTTGGTTTTGTTAGGGTTGTGGCTGGGGAAGGGGTGGTGGTGGGGGAGGGGTGGGTGTTGTTTCTGATCTTTTTAATTTCCAGGATAGTGTACAAAGAACTTGTGCCCACAACCAGCAGTATGAAGCAATGCAGGTATAAAAGAAGGTCACCGAAATGTCGGATAATATGAATCTGAAAGCGCTTCAGTATTTTACCCAGGAGTTTCACTGCAACAAGGTGATTGTCCTTCACAGAAATGTAGTGGCAGGCTTATGCCATGCTAGAAGTGATGACCTTTCTCTGCCCCAAATTGACCAGCAAGATCTTTTGGCTCTTGATTGAAACCCCTGAGCCAGCTGTGTTTCAGGCTGCAGAAGCTGCAGGTGTTGTGGCAGACGCGGGGTGCAGCCCTGCCTGCCGGTCCCGACCTGGCGCACGCCGGTGGCAGCCGTCAGCGCCTGGGGTCCCCTGGAAGGGGGATTTAATCATTTCTTCTCTAGCATTTGCTTGTGTTTTGTCAAGATTCTTTAATTCACTAAATAGTAAATTTAAAAAATTAGCTGAATGATAATAATTTTGAAGTCTTCTGAGGCAGAACTGGGAAGGTTAGAACATATTTGTATGATTTCAAATATGTAGAAATTCTTAAATGACAAACGTTAACAAACTGACAATGCAAGCAATTATGGTGACACTTTACATTTCATTGGTTTTCATGCAGCTCCATCCCATGTGTTGGTAGGTTCTTAAAAAGTGAAAATTTGGCCCACTAGACCGATTATTAAAAAGAAGTACAACTCCTTGGGGCTAACACAAAGGGACAGCGTCCACGTGAGTAAATGGTTATCACATTTAGATGTGATTCTGCTGCTTGCACTTTCTCTGCCCTCAAACTGCTTTCTTTATCGTCAATGCAGGGATGTTTGACATTCTTAGAAAAGAGAAGAGAAACAGATTTCCTCAAAAAAAAAAAAAAAAAAAGCCAGGTGAAATTAATGCAATGTTAATTGCATTAATTTATTCAGGTGGAGTTTTAGTTTTTATTCTATGAAGTGCTTGTTGCACCACTTTTGTTGTTTCCCACAGATTTGGAGTGGGATTTCCTCCAGTTGATTGTTCAGCAGAGGGAGTGAGACTGCCTTCAAAAGTTTTGCAGGAGTTGCATCTGTGAATCGGGCACGTGAGTTGCCTTTTTTTTTCCCCCCAGATTTTTGTAGGCTTCTGTTTTTCACCGTGGATCAGTTCACCTTGGATCAGTTTGCTCTTTTTGTTCCAGTGATTTTTTCTTTTGGACATGTGTCACGATCCGTTAATACAAGTAAGGGTCGTGATGGTTTGTTTACAGATCTCCGAGTGCAAAAGGACACAAGGGATTTCAGTTTTAATCAAAACAGTGCACCTTTGTTAAGTACCCACAACACGGTAATGCGATAGAGGAGAGAAAGAGAGAGAGAGAGAAAGAAAAACAAAGTAAAAGAGTAGAGAGGAAGAAAGGGGGGGCAATGGCTCCCAACGGATGAGACGAAGTCCTCGTGCTCTGCTGCCAATAGATTTGTCTTCTTTCCGTGGGGAGATCTCATCTCAGTTATTTCAGAAAGTCCCTTTATAGGCCTTTTTTGAAACGAGGGCCAACTGGCCAAGACCATATCTGTGTTTCGTAATAACATTGCAGAACTAAAAGCTAGCCCTAACTATCCCAGGTACATACCAAGCATGCCTTTCTCCTATGCTAACTATACTGCCTGCTATGGTTTGCGGCCTAGCAGCGTTAGCGCGTCTACTTCTGGCATGAGTTTAGCAGTGCTCTCGCTTCTGCTTTCTAGCTGTATCCCCACATCTCGCCCTTTTCCCCAAGAGGTGGGGCAAATCTACAGCCGTTGTTATGAGGCCCGTTGCTTTGGGAAACGGGTACAGGACAGGTGTAGAGGACAGGTCATTCCTTTCCGCTTCAGCGCAGTCCTTCCCGCCTGGGCAGCAAGAACGGCGCAGTCCACTGTGACCTGCACAAATTTCCTCAGGAATGCGTACCAGTTCCCAGCGGGCACACCTGCAGGCAACAGTTGGCAGACATCCCACCTTAGGCAGGTCGGAACTCCTGTGTTTAGCCTCTGTCCTCGGCGATGATCGTGAGGCAGATGAGGGATCTTCAGACCGTCTCTTACACCACCCCATGACTCACGATTGTCATCAGGAGAGCTCCATCAGCACGATTTCGTAGTGTTGTTGCGAAGTCTTCAGGACTCGTTAATGTTGGTAGCATATCCCAGAAAAGGGTAGAGAAAATAAGAAAAGAGAAAGAAAAGGAAAAAGAAGGAATAAGTAATTTTTAATCAAAATACACCTGTAATTTTTAATCATGTCTTATCTTATTTTAATACTCATGTAGTTCATCTTGTGTCAATAACCTTAGGGGTGTCCACAGTGGATGGGATAGTGTCCAAATTGTGCACATCTATTACAGATGTCAACCGTTTCATCATTCTGCAATTCATGATGTGTAAGATTGCTGATAAAACAAACCCAATCAAAACTAAAATCAAGAGAACAAGGATGGGATGACACAATTTGTTCAGGACACCTGTAGCAGTAGGTGAGCACCCAAAAGGAGTATCCCACCAGCTGTGTCCAGCATCTTTCTTTCCTCTGTCTAGAAAACAATGTGTTTCTTTCCCATTGTGATGAACAGTTACCAAGGTTTTCTGTCTGTTTTTCTTGATCTTTTCCAAAATTCCAATGAAATCCTGGTGAAGCAACAAGTGCTTTACCTAAGTAAGGTTCATCCCAGTGGGGGTAGGCAATAATTGGTGGATCACTGTGTAATTGGACTGTAAAATACAATAAGAAGTAAGTGGGGCTAAATAAGAGAAATCACATCCTGTGCTTTTAGTCAAGTTACAAACACAAGAATTTGAATGAGTTTTAGTATCTACAACTACATTTTCTAGAAATACCTTATCACATGCAGTTCTTAAGCATGCACATCCATTGCCTATATACACAAGCAGTGTTTCAGGAATCTTGTTAGGATGAATTTCAAAAGGACAGCTATTTTGTTCTGTGTCCAAACAAATGTCTTGAGGTCTAATTGCACTGCTTTCACAGATAAACCCTTGTTGCTCTCGGACAATACAAGTTTCCAAATTAACAGTTTGCCACTTCTTCCCAGTTTGACGGGCCCATTCTCTGTGCTGGAAAGGGTAGAGAATAGCTGCATCATGGTTCAGCCCTAATGCAATGATAGGGACTATCCAATGCACTGAAGCATTACGTATGGTTAGTACAAAGGCTGTGGCTGTGTTTGTGATGGGATTGTAGGTAAAATTCACTAAATTCCACCAGGATTGGAATTCTCTTTCAAAATCAGTGGCACCGTCCCAGATTATTTTCCGAATTTCAGTAGGAAAAGTGCCTTCTTTGCCTTCTCTTACAATTGAGGCAGCAACGGACTGCATCCACAATTGAGCCTGGACGCAGCTGAGAGCCAAAGAAATGTTGTTTTGCGTCGCACGGAGCATGCCAATTATCAATTTGTGGTCATTCACATTTACCTTTTCTCAATTTGGTAATATGTTTGATAACAACCGCTGATGGCTTGTTGTATTTTAGTCAAATCTGTAGTTGTGGCAGCCAATTTATTCATTAGCACTTCTGAATCAATACTATTTAAGATTCCCAATCCTGTTCCCACAACGCCGGTTATGTCTCTTTGCGTCCGTTTCTTAGAAGGGTTCCGCTTTTGCAACCCGGTTGTCTGCCCCTTGAAGGAAGTCTGCAGAAAAGGTGAACAAGCTGGCTGAATTTCTGAGACATTGTTTTGCATCAGCAACTTGACTTGTTTAAGGGACCATGCCGGATTGAGCAATAGTTGTTGTTGGCCTGTTTTTGTGGTTATACGTGGTCCAATTTCAAAAATTCTCGGGCTTAGCATGACCGGTGGTTGGGTGGTAGGTATTGCAACATCGACTTTGAGTTCCCCCCAGTATTTTGTATTGTTTTTACCACACGTGACTTTATGGGGAAATTGTACAGCAATTAAGGTTTAGCCAACAATCTTGATTTTGAATTTCACCAAACAAAACACGGCCATGAGGTCCAATGCTATAACTGTGTACAGGTTCGGTAAAACATTCAGCAATTAATCCACATCGTATTGTAACATCGTCACCTCGGGTTACCATAAAGGGTGGAAAAACTTTATTCTTGTCATCTAACACAAGGGGGGTACTTATACCGTGGTATGTGATTCCTGCACTCAGTATGGGCTTTGCTGCGGCGTTTATTTTGAATTTATAAGTTAAACCTGTCAGACTTGGCTGATCTGCCGGGTTATTTTGCCAATTGCATGTTGCATAGGTCGGTTTGGTTAGAGGAAAGTTATACCAGCAGTCAGTTAGTTTGTTTCTGCGAAGCTTTGTGATTTCCACATTGTTGGTACTGGGGCCTAAGGTGTAGTTACCGACATTCTTCTGACAACCACACAGGATGAAGGGGGTTTGTTTGTCACACACCCACTCCGTTGTAGGGCAGAGTTTGGCCGTAATGTTGGGGTGCAAATCACTTTTCCCATCTGGTTTTAGAACATTTCCAGCGATTGCAATGGTGGAAGCTTTCTGGTAAAGAGATCCTTCTACTTTTCTGCATCCTACCTTAATTTTTTCCCCTCTTGTTCCTTTTAGGATTCTAGTCCAATCCTTCAAGTCCCATCCCCATTCACTTGGACGGTATACCTCAGAGTCGTGCAGTGCTACAGTGGTTAGGTTCGGGCAACCATCTCTGGGATAGGATCCTAGAGCACTAGTGTACCTAATGGTAGCTTCAGACCATGGCCACTCAGCTGGTTTTTGGCCCTGGTGTTGTGGTAGGATGCAGAAAAGTATCACTAGTCTTATCATGGTTTATGTGCTCTTCTTCATGTCCCTCGGAGTTCTTCTGTGAAAAGTGAACACAACAGAGTCTGCCACCAAAAGGCAGAAAATTAGAATGATGGATGCTCTCTCCCTAGGGCATCAGAGGCTAGCCATGCATATTTATTCAGAGGGCGTTTTAGCACTAGTGGTACTTCTCCTACGGTAGGGAGATCTACCGAAACAGGTTGTCCAGGGTAGTGTGCAGGATTCTTAGGATCATTTGGTCCCTGCAGTGAGAGAATTATGCTTGGAGCTGTTGGGAAAAAGACAGTGATTTTGGGACACCCGTTTACCCCCCATCTATCATTCACACCTTTCACAGCTTCCCGTAGCCGAACATCCCAATTTCCCTCCTGTGGTTTCAAAAGTCCTTTCAAGAGACCATTGGTCCTTTCTACAATGCCGTTAGCTTGAGGGTAGTAAGGAGTGTGACAAGTCCGTTTAATCCCTTCACCTTTTGCCCAGTCCTGTACAACTTTGGCAGTAAAGTGAGACCCGTGATCAGATTGAATTTCTTGTGGTTTTGGGAAAGTTCCAAACCATGCCTGCAATGCTTGAACAGTATGATCTCCTGTAGCTCTTTTAAAAGCGTTGGCCTGGACTAACCCAGATATCATCTCTACTCCTACCAGCCCAAAGTGTTTACCTCCTGACTTTTTAAAGGGGCCGATATAATCTACCTGCCACGCTTCCCGTAAGCCTTTACCCTTTCTTAAATGCAGAGGGTCATCTTCCAAAGGGTGTCTTTCTAGCCGTCTGCGACGTTGTTCACAGGCTGACATGCATGTTTTACACATTTCTCTGGTAACAGACCAACCGCGAGCAAGGGCTTCTTTGTACAAATCTTTTGCACCTGTGCGTTGTCTTTTTACATGCAACCATTCTAAGAAGTGCTCCCAGTCCTCTGTAATTTGATCTTTTTTCACAGGACTTAGTCTTGCTAATTCGTCAGCTCTAGTGTTCCACTCTCCTGCTGGATTTCCATCTGTCTGGTGAGAGGCTACCCACTCCACGGCAAAATTCCCTGGACTTGCAATACTTAGAATTTCTTGCTACTTTTCCTTTTGCCATACTGGGATTCTGTTAACTTCACAATCCTTTTGCTGCCAAAAAGGAAGCCACTCAGTCCATCCCTTAAACACAGCATAGGAATAATCGGTGTAGATACAGACAGGAGAAGTATTCTGTGCCTCACGTTGGAAAACACTCCAAAGAGCTATCAGCTTGCCAACTTGGGCACTGCCTTCCCCCTCTGTGATAATTCCTTCACCTGAGGAAGTGTGGAGGGCTACAGCCTTATGTTTCCACACCTTTCCTTCTCGCTTGGCAGAAGCATCCGTAAGCCAAGAATTTGCTGACCGTTTGGGGGAAAAAGGAGGGGCTACTCTAATGACTGAGGCAGGTTTGTCCTGGCTGCTACCCAAGTTTTCAGTTTCTTGGATTGCCAGATTTTTTACAGCTCCTTCAGTTCTTGAGAAGACGCTACAATCATGTTCAATCTGAGCATACCACTTCCTTACTGAGGTCCTCTGGGCCACCCCGTCACGTGGGGGTGGTGCCAGTAGAGACAGCCTTAATAACTTTGAAAGGGCCTCTCAAAACAATTGGTTGTTGTTGTGCAATCTTCTCCGCTTCTAGGAGAGCTAAGCTAACCACAAACAATCCTTTCTCCCATGTAGTGTACCTTTTTTCAGCATCTTTAAAGCCACGGGAGTAAAAACCAAGAGGCTTCGTCGGACCCTCAGGACCCCGCTGCCATATGTGTACTGACAACCCTGAGGAGACCTGAAAAGCATCTGTGGGATGAATAGGGCCCAGGGCTTGGTGAGGCTGTTGCTTCAAAAACCAACAATTGCAGTGCTTCTTCTTGGGAAGCACTCCATTCCCATTTTGTCCCTTTTCTTAACAAGTTGTAAAGAGGTCTGGCAATTATGGAAAATCTGGGATGTGTTTTCTCCGGAGCACTAATAATCCTAAAGCATGTTGGAGATCTTTTTTGGATTCAGGCATTTTAATCTGATCTGAAGAGGTTAGGGTATCAGGTGGGATACGTGTCATACCTCCTTTCCACCAAATTCCCAACAATTTCACTTCATGTGAAGGGGTTTGGGTTTTTTCTGAGGGAATTTGCAAATCAAGGCTTTCTAAGTGGGAGGTTATTTTCTGTTGGGTATCTCTCACTTCTTCTATTTCATCTCCTCCCACAAGGGTCTCATCAGTGTGTTGATGAACAGCTAGATTGTCCGCTTTGGGTACTTTTTCGAACTCTTGGGCTAAAGCGTGATGAGCCAGGGTAGGAGAATGTTTGTACCCTTGGCGAAGCCTAGTGAAAGTGCGTTGCTGTCCTTGCCATGCGAAAGCAAAACGGTCCATATCTTCTGGCTGTAAAGGTGTCGTAAAAAACATGTCTTTGACATCTACAGGTGGCATGATTGAATGAGCCTTTTCTTGAATCAATGTTATGAATTCTGCTAGATTTGGGACTGCTGCTGTAAGAGGGTCTGTGTTAGCATTTAGCCTACGAAAATCTATTGTCAGCCTCCACTTCCCATTAGGATTTTGCACTGGCCACACCGGAGAATTGAAAGGAGAATGGGTATGAAGTATTACTCCTTGTTGTCGTAGCTCCTGTATCACTGGCTTGATACCCTCTTTGGCACCCAGGGGAAGGAGGTATTGTTTCACATTAGTTACTTTGCTGAATGGTAGGGAGGCTGCAGCTTGGAGCAGTCTGATGTTAAAATGTGGTGTGCCAAAAGACCACAGAAGACCCTCTGAGTCCTCCCACTGCCTCCTAGCAAGGGCATTCAGCCCTAATACATTGGTGGGAATATCTCCAATCACCCCATGGATGGAGAGTTGGTTTTCCTCTCCAGGCAAAGGGAGCTTGACTCCATTCATAGATTCTGTTGTTGTGCCCAAGGCACTTAAAACACAATATCGGTTCTTTGTTGGAACAATTCCACACCTCTGGGCATCTTTCTTTGTCAGTGCAGAAATTTGTGCCCCAGTGTCAATCAGAAAAGTTACAGGTGCCCGTTTAGGACTTGTAATAGCTGTGATCGTTATATCTCCAGTTTTATTTTTAGTGAGCATTCTCAGGTAGACCTATGCTCCGTTTCTTTGCCCACTGACAAGAAACAGAGGGTCTAGTTTCCCTGGTTTTGAGGAAGAATCTGTTCTGGCTCATTGGCCGGACTTTGAGGAAGAAGTGGCTTTGACTCACTGCCCAGATTCTGAGGGAGGAGGGGTGCACTGGGTTGAAGTGACGGATTCGGTAGAAGGGGCTTTTGGCAGTGCCAGTTAGACACTACCTTACTCAACTGATCAAGGGCTAAGCCATCCATCGCATTTCTGGGGACCCCCTTTTTGATACCTAATAAGCACCAATGCTGACGGTTAGGGATCTCTGGTTACATTCTTTGGTTTTTCACTATGAGGAGCCCTAATGTACCTGACACCTTTTGTTTTTTCTGATTTTTCCTCTGGGATTTTTATCGGTCCATATTTCCTACTGTAATTAATCAGATCTTCTTCAACCTCACTCCATGTCCAAACTTTGCAATCACCGGCAGGTGAATTTGATTGTGAACCTGGCGGCTGAGAGGGGGTTGAATATGGAGTAAACCCAGGATCGGTAGATGCAGTTTGGTCGCTCGGGTTTCCAAGGAATCTGTCCAACCTCTCTACAGGACCTGCAGCATCTATGGTTTTTTGAAGGACAGCTGCTGTAGATTGGAGTGTTTCTGGAAGGCCTCGAATTAAAGGGGTCATCAGTTCAGGTTTCACAGGTAATTGCGTGGGGGATTCATATCCAGGAGTTAATTTCCTTTCATGGATCATTTGCAGACAGGCAGCTTTGTGGACGCTTTCTAGAAGTTGATCAGGGGTACCAACTGTAGCGAAAGGGTCTCCCCTTTCTAAAGGATTGAGTCCCCCGGCCCAGAAAGCTGCGTGCTGAGTCAGCGACCATGTGTTACGTTTGTCTCCTGTTGTTAAGAGAACTCCATGTCCCCAATATCCACTGGCCTCCTGTTCAGTGAATTGAATTTGGTCTCCTCCGGTGAGAGACACTTGGAAGACATATTCCGTCTCAGCTTCGTGGGGAAGCCGCCCGTACTCCTTTTTTAACTTTGCCAACTCAGTAGCAGTGTATGGTATTTGTTTAGTGGTGATATGCGGTTCAAAATCTTCATCATTGATATCATTATATTCTGTTTTAATTAGAGGTCTCATAGGAGGGCAGCAGTTTTCCCCACAATTTTTCACTAGCACTAGTTCTTCCTGGGGGTATATTTGGTTAATGTGAGGAGTTTTCTTTTCCTCTTTCTCTTTTGGTGAGTCAGCATTCTTTGAATTCTTAAAATATTCCTCCCTCAAAGCAGCCCGCAGCAAATGATTTTCATTCCTTTCTTCATCTGATTGTTCCTGTAAAATTTCCACTAGCTTTTGAAGGGAATCTGTGATTGCTTTCTCTTCACTACATCGCTTAAAGCAGTGATCTATAGCTGCTGTAAGGCATGCTCCTGAAACAGATTTAGGAGCAGATTATGGTTTTATTTTGGCCAAATTTAAACTTTGTCTCATGTTGGAATGAACATATTCTATCGGTCACACTCTCCAAATTAAACCAGTTATTTTGAGCCCATTCTTCCCCTCCCGGAGAGGGCCGGGCATTATGTTTTGCTAGCAGAGCATAAAATGCAGCTTTATGATTTGCACTAGGGTTTTCAGTCATTTTATAAAGGGATCAAAACCACTACAGGGAGGTAAAACCTAATTACACATTGCGACACAAACAGCTTCGCCGTGTCGCCCTTCGCTTCCCTGGGTGGGTGAAGAGACCAAAATCTGCCTGGGAGGTACTCCTTAAGTTACTTACGGTTGTCTCTTCGCTACACCAAGCAGTCCAAATTCACACACGCCCACCAAAACAGTTCCCCCTTTTACACTAAGAGATCTTTTGGTGAAAAATCTGAAGACAGAGCCCTCAGTTGAGTATGGGGGTGCTTTTCACCTAGGCGTGTGCAGTTTGTGGGAAATTCGAGTCGTCCCCCTTGCTTTCTAGACACCGCTCACCCTTTGCGGGGTGTCGGGCTAGGTGCGGCTGGAGTGAAACGTCCTTCCCCTATTACAGACTACACACAACCTTGCAACCCCTTCTGTCTGTCAGAAATCCTGTCCGTGATGCCAGTTTAATGTCACCATCTGCTAATAGAAGTGAGGGTCGTGATGGTTTGTTTACAGATCTCCGAGTGCAAAAGGACACAAGGGATTTCAGTTTTAATCACCTTTTCACCTTTGTTAAGTACCCACAACATGGTAATGTGATAGAGGAGAGAAAGAGAGAGAGAGAGAGAAAGAAAAACAAAGTAAAAGAGTAGAGAGGAAGAAAGGGGGGGCAATGGCTACCAACAGATGAGACGAAGTCCTCGTGCTCTGCTGCCAATAGATTTGTCTTCTTTCCGTGGGGAGATCTCATCTCAGTTATTTCAGAAAGTCCCTTTATAGCCCTTTTTCGAAACGAGGGGCAACTGGCCAAGACCGTATCTATGTTTCGTAATAACATTGCAGAACTAAAAGCTAGCCCTAACTATCACAGGTACATACCAAGCATGCCTTTCTCCTATGCTAACTATGATTTACCAAAATATGAATATCGATCTAATATCGATATCCAACTGAGATGGACAAAAACTCTTAACAGTTTAGAGTTAGAAAGTGTATGTTTTATTTTTGCGTGGGATAGCTCCCTAAGTCGCAGGCCCTGATACAAGCAAACATGATACCTTTTATTTCCACGTATTATGAATATCCAAAATACAAAATGCGTATTCATGGTGTTGACACCTCCCATTCTCCGCTTTGTATGGAAATGAGCTTACATGCCATTAAGCATGCGTAGCGTGTGATCTGAATGGAGTCGGTGGTCTTGAATTGGGTCAGTGGTCCTAAGGAAGATGAAGTAACTCATCTTCCTCACTCTGACCTTTATGCCTTTCTGAGTTTTAACAATTCTAATTACTTTAGTGACCTCGAAGTTTCTTCTTGCGTGACTTTTGGATGGGCTCCCACAAAGGGAGGAAATTGGTAATTGTCTTTATTCTATACACCAACTTATCAATGTTTCTGCTCATTATTCACAGCACAGCTAAACAAACATGCAAATGACAGATCATCAGTTCAGACTAAGGAAAATCCAAAACGTGGACAGTACTCGCAGGAAAAAATCCCTGAAGTTTTGTAAAACCTCTTTTCAGGGCTTTGTTAACTTCATTTTTGTTAAGAATTGGGGAACGCAGAGAGACCTGTCACTTTTTTGCAGAATGCCATAGAAACTGCTACACTCACCTCAACAACAGTCCAAATAACCTTCTCTGCAAATACTGACCATATGCAGTTCTGGTTGATACAAACCCCCATTACCTAAGAAAAGGAACAACTCGGCAAGCAGTTTGCAAAGATGAACAACTTAGCACGATTGCGGCTGATGACATGCCCTGACTTTTTTTACCTTCAGCTGTGGGTGCCGTACCTTCCTACCCTCACACATGCCACTCAAAGCTGCTTGCGTGGAGCTCTCGCACCACCTATGCCAGCAACTGTGCCCAGCCGCCACTCTTCTTCAGCACCATCGCACCTACCACAAGGTAGCTGAATCAGAGGGAAAAGGAGGTCGCCAGTGGAGGGAAGTTGTTTCCCCTGACAGCTAAGCTCCAACTTTGGTGTCCCTTGTGTCCTCCCCAGGACGGGCGGGAAAACGCCTCGGCGGAGCGCAGCGCTGGGCGGGAGCGGCCGGCAGAGCACCGAGCGCGCTCCCCACTCCCTCCCGCCCGCGCCGCTGCGGAGACCCCGGCTTCGCCGGAATCGGCCACGTGCTGCACGGAGGGCAGCGCGGCAAAGGCGGTCGCCCCTCGTTACCCTAGGAAGGCCGGCCTCGGATCCCCGCTCTCTCCACCGGCACGGGCAGTGCCAGCAGACTGTCGCTGCGGCCGCCGCTGGCCGAAAGCCTCGCCGCGCACCGCCCGGCCGGCCCCGCCGCTCCGCGGGGTCACACGGCACCTGCCGTGGGCGGCAGCCGAGCGACAGCAAGCAGAAGCGCTCACCGCCGCGCCACTCGCCGCCCCGCCCGGGCGCTCCTCTCCTCGCGCTACCACCATGGCGCCGGCCCGCCCCGCCTTCCCCGTCGCCTGCGGCGCAACGCGGGTGCTCCGAGCCACGCAGCACGCGTGCGGCCGGGCCCTGCCGAGCCGCAGGCGGAGCCGGGGCACTGCCCGCGCGGGAGAGCTTCCGGCGAGGCTGGGCGGGCGGCGAGCGCGGCCGAGCGTGAACGCGCCAGGCGGGGTCGGCCGGCGGCGCGATGGGGAGCTAGATGGAGGCGGCAGCACGGCGCGGCATAAAAGAGCTGATCGTCCCGCAGCCGCCCGCTCCGCAGCCCCTCGGCTGCTGTCGAGAAGGGCCCCGGCCCTGGCCGCGCCGGTGGCGAGGTGGCTCCGCAGCCCGCGGCCAGCCCTGGCAGGGCAGGGGAGCACTGCGAGCAGCCCCGGCGCCGCGCAGCCGTCTGTAACGCGCGGTGGGAGCCGCCGGCAACTATTTGACACCTCCCGGGGGGCTGGGGAGGAGCACGGAGACCACGCAGCAGGTCGCTGCCGTTAGGGAAAATTAATCCACCATGCCTGAGGTTGATGTCCGAAAAGGAGACAGAGGAGTCCTGCAACATTCTTCGACTACAGGGAGAGTCCATGGGGCTTTTCCCATGGGGTCTGTCAAACGGTTGCGGGATGCAGCCCCTTTTTTATGCCAAGTTCCCGACCACAACGCCCTCTTCCTTTTCTCCACTGGCTGAGGTATTAGGGGGATACAGACATCCAGAACTGCCTACTCTATGCCCTCCTCTAATATGCACCCCCCTTTTGGCATCGAAAAGAAAGAAAAAGAAACCATTCCTAATTCTATTAAGTCTTTGTTGCCTTGCTCTAGGTTCAGGAATTTAACACGGCCCTGATTAATCAACAGTCTCTGATGATTAGTAACAGTTCTAGAGAACTAATCGTTTCTTCTGTTACTTCACTCCGCATAAGTTCCTAGCCTTGTTTACAGGCCGATTCACACGGTCTGTTTGTAAAGACTCATCCATCTCATTCCTTTTAATCCCTCCTTTTTTTATTTAATCTGTATTTTTCTTTACAAACCTTAATTACCATTGATTTAATTTTTTCTTCTTGAGTCTTCTGGGCTTTTGCTATTATTTGCAGTGACATCCTCTTCTGTCCTTTTGTAGTCGTTTCTGGATCAGGTAGGCATGGCTGCTACCTGCTGAAAGAGCTGCACCCAGCATGGTGTCACGCACGGTCAAAAGATTAGAGTTGCTATAGCATAGAAGAGGAGAAATGGCATTCATTTAGTGTTGGGGTCTCCCCCCCTGCCATGGAGCCCTGGGCGATGGGCCCTGGGGGGGAGACACGGGGTTTCCCTGCCCCTGGTCAGCTTCATTCCCCCTTGGTTGGTTTGTGTTCCCCGGTGTGGCCAAGGACCCTCGGGTCCCGTGACTGGGGGAGTTCCTGAGCAGAGCCCCGGCCATGTGGCTGGAGAAATAAAGACCTCTGAAACATCTACCACCAATCTGTCCATATCTACTTCTTTTCCACGGGATTCCTGGTTTGATATAGGCGTGTTACAGTAATCCCTGCTGTAACAATTTAGCCCATAGCTGGCCAGTTAGCCAGGAAAACATGTCCCATTACCATCCTTTCAACACTTGGACAGGTCCATGAGCTGAGGTTATTTCCTCTGTTATTTGTTTGACCACTTTTCCGCTGTCATCTGCTTGCAAACAGCAGCTCGAGTCATTTAATTTCCCACAAACTCCTCCTTCTTCTGTTAACAGATAATCTAATACCATCCAATGTTGAAATACCGCTTTCCTCATTGAAGTGGATTGCTCAGCAAGACGGTCAAGAGCTGTGGCTGGCTGATTGGTAATTATTTCTGAGACAGCTTGTACCCTAATTATCTCATTCAAATGATAAATGGGTTCCCAGGCATCTGGGATTAATTCCTCAGGTTTCCAAGTGGCTGGTCCATCATGTTGCGTAACTTGTTCTGGTGGCCATTCATCTTTTCCCCGTTTTGGGGTGCTCCCTGCAGCCAAGGCTGCATCAGCTGACTGCTTTTCTCGAATTAAATCATCACAGATTTGGATTCCTAAGCGATTTCCCTGAATTTGTAGTAGCAAAAAGAACAACGGTCTAATATACCCCAGGGATATACCATATCCCTGACCAGTTTGGAGGTAACCTGAGTTAAGCATGTTGGCCACAAATCCAATCATGTCCTTTCAAAGCCCGTGTTCCATTAGCAAAGGGGCCTTCCTACCCTTGGTCATCAATTGGTAGGTCAAAATACTGCGGGTTTCCCTGGCCTAACGGTCCTCCAACAATAGCTGCCCCACCATAGGGGTCACAGCATTTGCATTTCCAAGCTCCCACACAGGGTTCCCATCTGCATTTACATCTGCAAGTTGCTTGCTTGGATTTGGAGCAGAACTCACTAAAAGGCTTTGAGTTCCAATCCGCTGTTGCCATTCCCACTGATAATCACAAACAACATGTCTTCTACTTGTGGGATTTTTGTGGGGACAGCTTAAAAATAGGTGGTCAAAAAAACCCCTTGTCCCTCCGCATTGCTTTACAGGCTTCCAAATGTTTTTGGTAAGTGTGGTAAGAACACCTTACGCAGCTACCATTAGTGAGCTGAACAGCTCTTTGATTGCAATTGTCTTGATATTTGGAACAATTGTAAGGAGGGCAACTGTGGGTCCAAACCCAATTGTTTAAAGCCAGAGGGAAAGTCAATTGACAAACGCCTTTTCCTACATAGACCCGCCCTGTCCTGTTTAGGCAATAAGTGCCTGTTGGAGAAGAATGAAGTGGCCATGTGTTGGGGAGGATGAAAGTTTGGTAAGAAAGTTTCACAGGTATGTAGGCTTGGCAGCAAGGTCTGAGAATGTAGAAGCTGGGGATGAGGTAGAAATGAAAGCAAGTTTTGATATAGAAGAAAAGATGTTTTGCTGAAACAGTGATCGCTGAGTAACTGAGAAGGCAAAGGTTGGAGATGAGTTGGAAGGAGATTTTTAGGAGCAGGACAAAGGTATGTGATTACAAACAAAGACATGTTTTTCACCAAGTAAGTAAGTCTCAAGAAGAGCATAAGTGAATAGAAAAGGTGTCTTTAGCAAAAAGAAAGATATGGCAGGCAAACAAGAAATGTTGATGTAGCAAGAAGAAGAAAGGTCTAAGAATTTTCCACTGGAAGCTTAAATTGTAACTTACTCTTGTGATTGGATAATAATGACTATAATATGGTGATGGTAGTAGCTATGATAGGCTATAGGCCAATGTCAAGGTATTGTGTATGGTGCTTATTGGTTGTTACGTGCTAAGATACTCTGCAAAGAAAAGTATAGAATGCTCTGTAACTTGAACAGCAAGCGGCTTCAGGTATGCCTACAGCTGGAGCTGGCAGCTATAGGGCTGGCTCTGGATAGCCACTCCCTGAAATGCTGTAACTTCGCCTATGCAATAAACAGCTTTCAAGAGAGCCACCTGAAGTCCAGACATCCTTCGTGAAACCTTCTCCTATAGCCATGGACTTCCTTCTTTGGCCCCAAATCCCGTCCTAGTATGGACCTCATGTCAGGTGTTGAGCCACCACTTAGGTTCAGCTGGGCTAGCCAACCATAGGCACTCTTCAGATCCTCCGGGCCCTCCACAGAGCCAGCAATTGCTAAGGTGAAAAACTTTTGCTACTTCTTCTGCTAAGGCTGCAAATTGATTCTCCCACTCCTGGCCTAAACTTAGCTGACCATATAAAAGTAGAGTTATTCAGGAAAATGTTTTAATAGTGTGATCTAATTAGCTAGTCTAATTTTCCCGTTGTCTTCTGCACCACCTGTGGCAATTGAAGACACAGAAACCACTTAACATAAAAGAATCCAGCAAGTATTAGGGCCCCAGTGAGTGGAGATTCTAGAGGAGGGATGCCCATAGAGACTATTTCAGCAGGTGGTCTGTGGGTAGGCACGCAGGGCTTCCTCTGATGTCGAAGCACTGGCTACTGCTCCGGCCCACTCCTGCAGAGTGTCAGTCACAGCCTCCCGGCCTTCTCCTCCAGCTGAGATGTGCAAATCTCTGAGGCTTCAGAGACCTTGACCCGAGAGTGACGGGTCCACCTGTGTCCAGCTGTCTTCATGGCTGTTTCTGTCGTCAGTGACACTTGGAATGGGCCACGCCATTTCAGAACCACTGGCGCTTCTTTCTGCTCCTTAACTAGGACTCAATCTCCTGGTTGGATGTTACAAGCAGCAAAGTCCAAAGGTGGGGCTTGTGCCAGCTGAGCTTCCTGTTGAAGGGGTTTCACAAGAAGCAGCATCCTGGCCACAGATGGTTTTAAATATACATCACTTACCTCTACTCCCCCACTAGGTTGAGACTTACCCGGGTAATTCATAACAACGACGGAAAGGGGGAGAACGGAATCTCTCTTCTGGCTCGGGCTCTCATTCTCGCCAAAGCCAATGTCCAAAGCCCTAGCCATGGCATCTTGGTTTCTATTACCAGCTTCAAAGGTGTTTATTTCTCTATTCATTGTTTTCTACCCGAGCTGAGCTCTGGGGGTGCCAGGGCCTATGGAGGTTCCATTGTGTTCCTAAAGAAGCCAAAACCCCTTGAAGGATCTTTCCTGTCAAATGAGTTCCCCTATCTGAGTCTATTGCTTCTACAATGCTGTATCTTGGAATGATTTGTTCCAAAAATGCCTTAATACCTGATCCTGTCGTTGCTGAAGCAGTTGGAAATGCTTCTGGCCACCTTGCTAGCTGACATACCATTACCAGAAGACATGAAGCCTTCCCACTTGGGGCATCTCAGGAAAATCCACCTGGCATCTTTGGAAGGGACCTGCAGCCCAAGGCCTCCCTCCCCTGGCAAGTTCCTTTGTAACTTGGCTGTTTGATTTAGCACAGATCAAGCAACCTCCAACAGCTCGTTCTGCCAGTCTAAAAAGACCCCCAGCAACATCCAGCATGAGGAAGGCTTCTGCCAATCCTCAGGAGGTGCAAGGACTCTCTTCACGGAGTTCTTGTAATATTGGTAGGGCCAAAGCTTCTGGTATCTCTTGTTTGCCATCCCTTGTAAACCAATTATTGCCTTTTTTCTCTGCCACACGGCTTTTAACTGTATCTCGAACTCCTCTGGGAGAAAAGACAGCTTCCCGGCCAGTGATGGAGTCACTGCGAGCAAAGGGGGCATCTTGGAGAGTTCTGGCAGAAGTGTTGCTTTCTGACTTTCTTCATCCACCAAAAAAGGAGACAGAGGAGGCCTGTAACATTCTTCAACTACAGGGAGAGGCCATGGGGCTTTTGCCATGGAGTCTCTCAACTGATTGCGGGACGCAGCCCCCTTTTGATGCGAAGTTCCTGGCAACAGCACCCTCGGAGGTACTCGGGAATTACAGACTTCCGGAACTGCCTACTCTATGCTCCCCTCTAATATGCACCCCCCTCTTGGTATGGAAAAGGAAGAAAACGAAACTATTCCTAATGCTATTAAGTCTTTGCTGCCTTGCTCTAGGTTCAAGAATTTAACACGGCCTTGGCTGAGCAACAGTCTCTGTCGATTAGTAACAGTTTCTAGAACTAAGACTTTCTTCTGTTACGCCCCTACCAGTAAATTCCTAGCCTTGTCTAAGGACGGATTCACACGGTCTCTTTTTTGTAAAGACACATCTATGTTACTCCTTTCACTCCCACACCTTCTTGGCGGTAGGACGGCTCCCCCCGGCACAGCACCTGGCACAAAATCCCCCTATGCACATACACACACACCTGCACTTACCCTGCACTCCGCTGCACACACACACACACACCTCCCGCACACTAACACCCCCCTCCACATCCCTGCCATGCTACTTGCAGTTGCCCCGCCCCTGTCATCCCGGCCGGCTGGCAGCACTCACTCCTCACATGCTTCCCCATGCCTTACATTTCCTTGCTGCCCCCTCTGTAGCCTTCCCTCAACCTGCCTTTTCTCCCCTGCCTTGCATTGACTTGCTCACCCATCCCCCACCTGACTTCCTTTCACATTCGTCTAGCTCTGGACTCACCTTTCCTTTTCCTTCTAGGACCCTCATTGCCTCGCCTCGCCTCGCCAAGCAAGGCCACACAGAGCACTTGGTCCTGGCCGCTTTTGTGCGCCAGCAGTCCTCGAATGTACTTCTCACCTGCCTTGCCTATCCTTGCCTTGCCTTGGCAACACAACAGTTTCCTTGCCTTGCCCTGCTAGCTCTCTGGAGCCTTGCATTCCTTTGCACGTCCATGCCCCGCCCTTGACCTGCCTACTGCTTTCCTCCAGGGCCTTGGATTACCGAGCCCTTCTTGTTTCTGCCTGGCCTACCCATCAGTGGACTTCCCTTCCTACGGCCAGCCTTGCCTCTAACGTCTGGGCCTTCTCTTGCCTACCACTCCATTTGCTTTCCCCTCACTGCTCTGGCCTTGCTTACCTCTCCCTTGACTTGCCCACAATTGCCTGCACTTGCTTTGCAGCGCCTTGCCTGCATGGAAGGCGAGGGCAAGAGTGGTAGGCAGGGCAAAGCAAAGCCAGCAAGTTGTAGGTAGTGCGAGGCAAGGCAGCAGAGGCAAAGGAAGCAGAGCAAGGGTAGCTTAAGAAGAACTAGACAAGGTACTGAAGGCAAGGCAAGGCCAAGAGACTCGGAGTGCCTTTCCTTGCCAAGGCAAGGACATAGTGCCAGTGTTGCTGGAGCAGATGTTAAGGTAGCATGGGGAGGAATAGTCCAGCAAGACATTTCCCTTCTGGCCCCTGGGCGTGTAGGGGCGACTGTTGGATCTATTCTATACTGGAGGTGGATCAGTGGATGGATGTGTTGTATTTTGGAGGAGGGGATGCCGTTTCTTTGGAGATGGGCTTGTAGTTGCTCTCTTTGGCAAGGAAAGCAGGTTTGGATGTGCACATCAGGTGCTCTTAGGGATTTTAAAGGCTTTTCCCAAGAGGCAGAGCTCTCTCTGGCTTAGAGCTGTTGAGCTGTCCGTGGGAATGCAAAGGCCAAGCTTGTGAGCCTTTTGTCCTGGTGCCTTTAGTGTGTGAGCAGTCCGTGGTGCCGTTGTCTTTGGATGCTGACTCTGGGAGAGGGAAGGCTTAGGATGGTACCTAGAGCTGAGAAGGAAAGTGCTGAGAACAGCGTGTGTGCTGCTAGTTTGAGGGGTGCAGTTGAAGTTGCAGGCAGCAAGATCTTCCTCAGCCCGCACTGTTTTGAGCTCTGGTTTTGCCAGATGGTTTCAAGTTGGTGGGCAGAATCTGCGAGAGGGCAAAGATTGGTTTGGGCCAAAGAGGTTTGTCTGCCTCTTGGAGTGTGGTATAAAGAAGAGTCCGCTCTTGGAAGGGGAAGATGAGGGAAATCTTTTTCTCCTGATGTGCTGTTGATTTGAGTGCAGGGACGTTTGCAACTTGCCTCTGCCCTTGGGGTGGTTTCGAGCAGCGCCAGGTGCTTGGCCTTCTTTTGCAAGTCGTCAGCGCCATCGTGTGCTTGTTTCGAGGAGCGCTGACAGTGCCGGGGAAAAAGCCAAGCGCTTCGCTGGCGCCGCCCCAAGTCGTGTGCGAGCAGTTGCTGGAAGAGCTCCGCTGTGCATCCTGCCTCTTGGAGACACAAAAGAATGTGCTTCCTGCGCGTAGCGGGGAAGCAAGAGGAATCTTTTCATTGTTGGCTGTGCAGTTTGTAAGCGGCAAAAGTCAAGGCAGCTGCAGCACAACCTCTTTCTTTCAGAACCTTTTCTGTGCCATCATGAACATGCTCAACATGCAACTCGCACCCACTGAACTGCATCAAAGGTCCTGGAGAGACGCACTTTCCTTCAAGCTCTAGGTAGCATCTTACCCTCCACCTCTCGCCGATCCCAAAGCCCTTCCGAACATGCAGCAGCTGCACGCAGAGAACAAGTGCTAGAAGAAGGCGTTGGCCTTCAGAGTCCCTCTAAAGTCTGTAAACTAGGCGAAACATTGCAGTGACCAGCACTTTCCTTCGCAACTATCGATAGAGCGTCATCACATTCTCTCAGAGTGGCTAAGTTCACCCTTGCAGCACAGCAGCGTTTCCAGCCACAGTTCGGACTGAGAGATGGGCCAGGTGAGAAAGCATTTGTTGACTATCCCTCGTCTCTGGAAGACTTGATACTCGCAGCGCAATCACGTCCACACACCTTCAGCGTGGCCAAGTTCAAGCAGCTAGAGCTCACAGAGAGGGGAGAGGCAGGAGAGAAGCCGTTCCAAAAGTACCGTGTACTTAGGGCAGCATTCAAACTGTGCACAGCACTCTACAGCACTGTAGACCGTGGCTTCTCTGACAAGACGTGCCATCCCATTGTTGGCTCTCGCAGCTCGCTTGCTAGCTGCTCTCCTGAAGAAAAGAACTAGGAGGAAAAGCCAATGCTGGGCTGCACCTTCCCCTTGCCTCCCGTAAAGCCACTTCAACTCCCCGCTGCACTCTCTACTTCCCCTCTCCTTGCCATCGACCACTGTGTTTTCTGCATCTCGGAGCCCAAAGGTAAGCGCCAGTGTTCCCAGGGATGCTTGGAAGAGGGAGAAGTAGTGGCACAAGTAGCTGCCGTTGAACTTCCTCCTTCTCAATGCTAACGTGAAGTCGGCAGGCAGGCGAGCCCCAGCCACGCTCCTTTCTCAGTTTCTACGCTGCGGACACGAGCCCGGTGCTCGGCGCCTTCGTTCGGCCTCTTTAGTAGCCATGTGGCGCTTTCATTCTGCCGGAGTCGAAGCGTCGTCTACTTGTGGCACAAAGAGCACGGTGCCGGCAGCCAAATGCTCCAGCCGACTGCTTCTGCCGACACACGCCTGGGCTATGCACTTTCCCTCTCAGCGACATACAGCTCTAAATGTAAAGGGAAAGATTCTCGGCTACGTCTGGCATAGAGAACAGCTTTAGTTCAACGGGCTTACCCAGAGCATGCCCCCGGACGCGTGGAAACCTGTATTTGCACCACATTGCAGTGGCAGTCCTCTTTCCTTTACAGGCTGCACAGCGCCGGCAGATGGCCGTGCGCTCTGCACCTGCCTTCTCACTTCCAAGTAGCACCGCGCACATTAGAGCCTTCCTTGCAGGGAGAGAAGACGCGGCTAGGCGTCTCGCCCAGAAGAACGTGGCAGGGCGAAAAGATGTTCTTCTTTTTTCTTCCTCGTCGCCCAGAGTGTGCTGCTGTGTTGAAAGTCTTGGCCAGCGAAAAGCTACACCAGCAAGTATTTCTCTCCTGATGCATTGCGCTGAGCGAGAGCTGAGGAAAATCCTTGCACAGCACGCTGTGGATGCGTGCAGTACACACGCTGAAGAGCGGCACAGCTAAAAGTCATCGCTGGGCTTCAGTTCTGTCCAGACCGCAGAAGGCGAAGAACGAAGCAGCTGGACACCGGCTGCATGTACATAGTGGAGCGAATTTCACATGTCCAGCCAAGAGCTGCTTCACAAGCAGATTCAGCTGAGAATGCTCTGGCTGCTTCACAAAGGAAGGTGCTGTGTTGCACTCCTGGACACTACGTGGTCAGAAGCAGGTTCTTACACCTTCAATGCTGCAGAGTCCATGCAGCTGGAGCACCCCCAGAAGGACGCGTCCAGCTGGAAGGCGTTCTTCAAGTACCCCCCTCTTCCAAGTAGCCTTGAAACTGAGCACAACACACTGCGGCTCGGCAGCTTCCTTCTCAGATAGACGTGCCGTCACATTATGCACTCTCGCAGCTCCGTTGCCCGCTTGCAGCAGCTGCTCCCAAAGAAAAAGGCTCTAGAAGTAAAAGCCACTGCTGGACTGCCCTTTCCCCTTGCCTCACGCAAAGCACCAGAAACTGTCCCCTGCACTCTCTATTTCCATTCTCCGTCGCATCTACCACTGTAATGTCTGCATCTCGAAGCATAAACCCCGGCACAATTCTTTCCAGGGAAAGCTGGAAGAGAAATAGGTAGCAGCACAGGTAGCTGCAAGTTTCCGACTGCTAAGATGAATCCGAAAACAAGCGAGTGGCAGCCACGCTTCCTCTTGCAGCCTGTGCGATGCCCACAGCAGCTCCGTGCTCTGCCTTCATTCTTACGCCCTTAGTAGCAGGTCGCGCTTTCGTTTTGCTGGAGACGACCCGTCGTCTACTTCTCGCGCAGAGAGCACGGTGCCGGCAGCCAAATGCTGCAGGCTGCTGCTTCTGCCGAAACACGCCTTGGCTATGCAATTTCTCTCTAGCGCTAGGTAGCACAACATTCTGTCTGCGTTGTGGTCTTTATCTTAAGGGAAAGATTCTCGGCTACGGCTCGCCCAGAGAACTGTTCCGGGACAATACATGTGTTTTATTACCCCTTCTCGCAGTAAGACTATGTGCTGGGTTGGAACTGTTGGCCAGTGAAAGGCTAATCCATCATGTGCTTCCCTCCTGATGCATTTTGCTGAGCGAGAGCTGAGGAAAATCCGTGCACTGCGCACTGTGCATGCGTGCAGTATACACGCAGAAGAGCGGCAAAGCTCCTAGTCATCGCACACACCAGCCCAGTGGCCTGGGGCTGCGTTCTTCTCCCTTACCGGCGCTGGACAGAACTGAAGCATTCAGCTTTGGCTCTCTTCAGTGTGTGTACTGCACGCATCCACAGTGCGCAGTGCACGGATTTTCCTCAGCGCTACGTGCAAGTACAGCCTTTCTGCTTCGCAGAGCCCAACTGGCCGCACAAGCCCTCGCTCAGAGAAATGTGTCACGAGAGAAGCACTTGCTGCATTAGCCTTCCGCTGGCCAACAGTTGCAACGCAGCACATAGTCTTACTGCGAGAAGGGGTAAGAAAACGCACGCTTTCAGCACAGCAGCACAATCTGGGCGACGAGGAGGACAAAAGAAGACCATCTTTTCGTCTTTGCACGATTTTCTCTGCCACACATCTATCCACGTCTTTGCTCCCTGCAAGGCTCTAATGTGCGCGGTGCTACTTGGAAGTGAGAAGGCAGGTGCAGAGAAGCACTGCCATCTGCCGGCTCTGTGCAGGCTGTAAAGGAAAGAAAGACTACTCCTGGAATGTGGTGCAAATACAAGTTCCCACGGGTCGGGGTAAGCGCCGGGTAAGCCCGTTGAACTAGAGCTGTTCTCGGTGCCAGACGTAGCTGAGACTCTTTCCCTTTCCATTCAGGCTACAAAGCAAAGAGAATGTGGTGCTACCAAGGGCAGCGAAGGAAAGTGCACAGCCCAGGGGTGTTTCGGAAGAGACAGCAACCTGGAGCGTTTCTCTGGAGGGTTTCTCTGCCGGCGTGCCCTCTGTGCGACAAGATGACGACGGTTCGACGCCGGCAGAATGAAAAGAACGAAATGGTACGAAGGCAGAAGCACCTAGCTGGTGTGTGCATGGCACAGGCTGCAAGAGGAAGCGTGGCTGCCACTCGCTTGTTTTCAGATTCGAATTAGCAGTCGAAAACAGAAAGTTCAACTTGCAGCTGCATGTGCTGCTACCTATTTCTCTTCCAGCTTTCCCTGGAAAGAATTGTGCCGGGGTTTATGCTTCGAGATGCAGACATTACAGTGGTAGATGCGACGGAGAATGGGAATAGAGAGTGCAGGGGACAGTTTCTGGTGCTTGACGTGAGGCAAGGGGAAAGGGCAGTCCAGCAGTGGCTTTTCCTTCTGGAGCCTTTTTCTTTGGGAGCAGCTGCTGCAAGCGGGCAACGGAGCTGCAAGAGTGAATAGTGTGAGAGAAGAAAGCTGCCGAGCCGCAGTGTGTTGTGCTCAGTTTCAAGGCTACTTGGAGCAGGGGGGTACTTGAAGAACGCCTTCCAGCTGGACGCGTCCTTCTGCCTGTGCTCCAGCTGCATGGACTCTGCAGCATTGAAGGTGTAAGAACCTGCTTCTGACCAGGTAGTGTCCAGGAGTGCAACACAGCACCTTCCTTTGTGAAGCAGCCAGAGCATTCGCAGCTGAATCTGCTTGTGAAGCAGCTCTTGGCTGGACATGTGAAATTCGCTCCACTAAGTACATGCAGCCGGTGCCCAGCTGCTTCGTTCTTCGCCTTCTGTGCTCTGGACAGAACTGAAGCCCAGCGATGACTTTTAGCCGTGCCGCTCTTCAGCGCCAACACTGCACGCATCCACAGTGCGCTGTGCACGGATTTTCCTCAGCTCGACGTACAGTCATTTTCTTGCTGTTTCACAGGGTCCAAACTGTCCGCGTAGCTCTCGCTCAGCGAAATGCGTCAGGAGAGAAACACTTGCTGGTGTAGCTTTTCGCTGGCCAAGACTTTCAACACAGCAGCACACTCTGGGCGACGAGGAAGAAAAAAGAACACCTTTTCGCCCTGCCACGTTCTTCTGGGCGAGACGCCTAGCCGCGTCTTCTCTCCCTGCAAGGCTCTAATGTGCGCGGTGCTACTTGGAAGTGAGAAGGCAGGTGCAGAGAGCACGGCGATCTGCCGGCGTTGTACAGCCTGTAAAGGAAAGAGGACTGCCACTGGAATGTGGTGCAAATACAAGCTCCCACGCGTTGGGGACAAGCTCCGGCTAAGCCGGTTAAAATAAAGCTGTTCTCT
Organism: Coloeus monedula; assembly: GCF_965178545.1. Lineage (NCBI taxonomy): Eukaryota > Metazoa > Chordata > Aves > Passeriformes > Corvidae > Coloeus > Coloeus monedula. The sequence goes on along the minus strand of NW_028120693.1, from coordinate 150,599 downwards.
ATGCCAGACGTAGCCGAGAATCTTTCCGCAAAGATGCTGGCTACAAAGCAAAGAGAATGTGGTGTTACTTCAGCGCTAGAGAGAAATTGCATAGCCCAGGCGTGTTTCGGCAGAAGCAGCAGCCTGCAGCATTTGGCTGCCGGCACCGTGCTCTCTGCGCGAGAAGTAGACGACGGTTCGTCTCCAGCAAAACGAAAGCGCGACCTGCTACGAAGGGCGTAAGAATGAAGGCAGAGCACCGAGCTGCTGTGTGCATCGCACAGGCTGCAAGAGGAAGCGTGGCTGTCACTCGCTTGTTTTCGGATTCACGTTAGCAGCTCGAAACTTAAAGTTCAACTTGCAGCTACTTGTGCTGCTACCTATTTCTCTTCCAGCTTTGCCCTGGAAACAATTGCGGTTAGGTTTATGCTTCGCGGAGAAAGGAGAGTGCAGCGGACAGTTTCTGGTGCTTTGCGTGAGGCAAGGGGAAAGGGCAGCCCAGCAGTGGCTTTTCCTTCTGGAGCCTTTTTCTTTGGGAGCAGCTGCTGCAAGCGGGCAACGGAGCTGCGAGAGTGCATAATGTGACGGCACGTCTATCTGAGAAGGAAGCTGCCGAGCCGCAGTGTGTTGTGCTCAGTTTCAAGGCTACTTGGAAGAGGGGGGTACGTGAAGAACGCCTTCCAGCTGGATGAATCCTTCTGGGGGTGCTCCAGCTGCATGGACTCTGCAGCATTGAAGGTGTAAGAAACTGCTACTGGCCAGGTATTGTCCAGGAGTGCAACACAGCACCTTCCTTTGTGAAGCAGCCAGAGCATTCTCAGCTGAATCTGCTTGTGAAGCAGCTCTTGGCTGGACATGTGAAATTCGCTCCACTATGTACATGCAGCCGGTGCCCAGCTGCTTCGTTCTTCGCCTTCTGTGCTCTGGACAGAACTGAAGCCCAGCGATGACTTTTAGCCGTGCCGCTCTTCAGCGTGTGTACTGCACGCATCCACAGTGTGCTGTGCAAGGATTTTCCTCAGCTCTGGCTCAGCGCAATGCATCAGGAGAGAAACGCTTGCTGGTGTAGCTTTTCGCTGGCCAAGACTTTCAACGCAGCAGCACACTCTGGGCGACGAGGAAGACAAAAGAAGAACATCTTTTCGCCCTGCCACGTTCTTCTGGGCGAGACGCCTAGCCGCGTCTTCTCTCCCTGCAAGGAAGGCTCTAATGTGCGCGGTGCTACTTGGAAGTGAGAAGGCAGGTGCAGAGCGCACGGCCATCTGCCGGCGCTGTGCAGCCTGTAAAGGAAAGAGGACTGCCACTGGAATGTGGTGCAAATACAGGTTTCCACGCGTCCGGGGGCATGCTCTGGGTAAGCCCGTTGAACTAAAGCTGTTCTCTGTGCCAGACGTAGCCGAGAATCTTTCCCTTTACATTTAGAGCGAATGTGCTGCTGTATGTCGCTGAGAGGGAAAGTGCATAGCCCAGGCGTGTGTCGGCAGAAGCAGTCGGCTGGAGCATTTGGCTGCCGGCACCGTGCTCTTTGTGCCACAAGTAGACGACGCTTCGACTCCGGCAGAATGAAAGCGCCACATGGCTACTAAAGAGGCCGAACGAAGGCGCCGAGCACCGGGCTCGTGTCCGCAGCGTAGAAACTGAGAAAGGAGCGTGGCTGGGGCTCGCCTGCCTGCCGACTTCACGTTAGCATTGAGAAGGAGGAAGTTCAACGGCAGCTACTTGTGCCACTACTTCTCCCTCTTCCAAGCATCCCTGGGAACACTGGCGCTTACCTTTGGGCTCCGAGATGCAGAAAACACAGTGGTCGATGGCAAGGAGAGGGGAAGTAGAGAGTGCAGCGGGGAGTTGAAGTGGCTTTACGGGAGGCAAGGGGAAGGTGCAGCCCAGCATTGGCTTTTCCTCCTAGTTCTTTTCTTCAGGAGAGCAGCTAGCAAGCGAGCTGCGAGAGCCAACAATGGGATGGCACGTCTTGTCAGAGAAGCCACGGTCTACAGTGCTGTAGAGTGCTGTGCACAGTTTGAATGCTGCCCTAAGTACACGGTACTTTTGGAACGGCTTCTCTCCTGCCTCTCCCCTCTCTGTGAGCTCTAGCTGCTTGAACTTGGCCACGCTGAAGGTGTGTGGACGTGATTGCGCTGCGAGTATCAAGTCTTCCAGAGACGAGGGATAGTCAACAAATGCTTTCTCACCTGGCCCATCTCTCAGTCCGAACTGTGGCTGGAAACGCTGCTGTGCTGCAAGGGTGAACTTAGCCACTCTGAGAGAATGTGATGACGCTCTATAGATGGTTGCGAAGGAAAGTGCTGGTCACTGCAATGTTTCGCCTAGTTTACAGACTTTAGAGGGACTCTGAAGGCCAACGCCTTCTTCTAGCACTTGTTCTCTGCGTGCAGCTGCTGCATGTTCGGAAGGGCTTTGGGATCGGCGAGAGGTGGAGGGTAGGATGGTAGCTAGAGCTTGAAGGAAAGTGCGTCTCTCCAGGACCTTTGATGCAGTTCAGTGGGTGCGAGTTGCATGTTGAGCATGTTCATGATGGCACAGAAAAGGTTCTGAAAGAAAGAGGCCGTGCTGCAGCTGCCTTGACTTTTGCCGCTTAGAAACTGCACAGCCAACAATGAAAAGATTCCTCTTGCTTCCCCGCTAAGCGCAGGATCACATTCTTTTGTGTCTCCAAGAGGCAGGATGCACAGCGGAGCTCTTCCAGCAACTGCTCGCACACGACTTGGGGCGGCGCCAGCGAAGCGCTTGGCTTTTTCCCCGGCACTGTCAGCGCTCCTCGAAACAAGCACACGATGGCGCTGACGACTTGCAAAAGAAGGCCAAGCGCCTGGCGCTGCTCGAAACCACCCCAAGGGCAGAGGCAAGTTGCAAACGTCCCCGCACTCAAATCAACAGCACCTCAGGACAAAAAGATTCATCTTCCCCTTCCAAGAGCGGACTCTTCTTTATACAGCACTCCAAGAGGCAGACAAACCTCTTTGGCCCAAACCAATCTTTGCCCTCTCGCAGATTCTGCCCACCAACTTGAAACCATCTGGCAAAACCAGAGCTCAAAACAGTGCGGGCTGAGGAAGATCTTGCTGCCTGCAACTTCAACTGCACCCCTCAAACTAGCAGCACACACGCTGTTCTCAGCACTTTCTATTCCTCCCCGTGCTACCTTAACATCTGCTCCAGCAACACTGGCACTTATGTCCTTGCCTTGGCAAGGAAAGGCACTCCGAGTCTCTTGGCCTTGCCTTGCCTTCAGTACCTTGTCTAGTTCTTCTTAAGCTACCCTTGCTCTGCTTCCTTTGCCTCTGCTGCCTTGCCTTGCACTACCTACAACTTGCTGGCTTTGCTTTGCCCTGCCTACCACTCTTGCCCTCGCCTTCCATGCAGGCAAGGCGCTGCAAAGCAAGTGCAGGCAATTGTGGGCAAGTCAAGGGAGAGGTAAGCAAGGCCAGAGCAGTGAGGGGAAAGCAAATGGAGTGGTAGGCAAGAGAAGGCCCAGACGTTAGAGGCAAGGCTGGCCGTAGGAAGGAAAGTCCACTGATGGGAAGGCCAGGCAGAAACAGGAAGGGCTTGGCAAGTCAAGGCCTTGGAGGAAAGCGGTAGGCAGGTCAAGGGCGGGGCATGGCCATGCAAAGGAATGCAAGGCTCCAGAGGGCTCCAGAGGGCTAGCAGGGCAAGACAAGGAAACTGTTGTGTTGCCAAGGCAAGGCCAGGCAAGGCAGGTGAGAAGTACATTCAAGGACTGCTGGTACACAAAAGTGGCCAGGACCAAGTGCTTTGTGTGACCTTGATCCCGCGTGGGTCATGTCTCCTCTGCACCTAAAAGATTTGAGCTACCTGCTTTCCTTTGTAGGCAAAAGAACTCTCATTCTGGTCCCCGAGCTCAAGGGCAAAATGTGAATTGCCCTTGCAAGATTCAAGACATGCAAGGATTGCTCCCAGACCAAGGCTGCCCATAGAGGTGAGTGTGGCAACATGCGTCCTCCCCTGGTCTTCCTCTCCTGTGATCCTGAAACACGGGAGATGCTTGAGAGCTTTGAGATTCCTAGGAGGAGCAGAAAGGGCAGGGCAAGGCCATGAAATGGCATTGAAAAGGGGTCTTGAATTCCAGGTGGGGGAGGGCTGAGCAAGGTCATGCAAGGCAAGGGAGGGCTTCAAGGGCAGGGCAAGGCAAGTGGTGGCTTGGCGAGGCGAGGCGAGGCAAGGCAATGAGGGTCCTAGAAGGAAAAGGAAAGGTGAGGCCAGAGCTAGACGAATGTGAAAGGAAGTCAGGTGGGGGATGGGTGAGCAAGTCAATGCAAGGCAGGGGAGAAAAGGCAGGTTGAGGGAAGGCTACAGAGAGGGCAGCAAGGAAATGCAAGGCATGTGAGGAGTGAGTGCTGGCAGCCGGCCGGGATGGCAGGGGCGGGGCAACTGCAAGTAGCATGGCAGGGATGTGGAGGGGGGTGTTAGTGTGCGGGAGGTGTGTGTGTGTGTGTGCAGCGGAGTGCAGGGTAAGTGCAGGTGTGCGTGTATGTGCATAGGGGGATTTTGTGCCAGGTGCTGTGCCGGGGGGAGCCATCCCACCGCCAAGAAGGTGTGGGAGTGAAAGAAGTAACATAGATGTGTCTTTACAAAAAAGAGACCGTGTGAATCCGTCCTTAGACAAGGCTAGGAATTTACTGGTAGGGGCGTAACAGAAGAAAGTCTTAGTTCTAGAAACTGTTACTAATCGACAGAGACTGTTGCTCAGCCAAGGCCGTGTTAAATTCCTGAACCTAGAGCAAGGCAGCAAAGACTTAATAGCATTAGGAATAGTTTCGTTTTCTTCCTTTTCCATACCAAGAGGGGGGTGCATATTAGAGGGGAGCATAGAGTAGGCAGTTCCGGAAGTCTGTAATTCCCGAGTACCTCCGAGGGTGCTGTTGCCAGGAACTTCGCATCAAAAGGGGGCTGCGTCCTGCAATCAGTTGAGAGACTCCATGGCAAAAGCCCCATGGCCTCTCCCTGTAGTTGAAGAATGTTACAGGCCTCCTCTGTCTCCTTTTTGGTGGATGAAGAAAGTCAGAAAGCAACACTTCTGCCAGAACTCTCCCAGATGCCCCCTTTGCTCCCAGTGACTCCATCACTGGCCGGGAAGCTGTCTTTTCTCCCAGAGGAGTTTGAGATACAGTTAAAAGCCGTGTGGCAGAGAAAAAAGGCAATAATTGGTTTACAAGGGATGGCAAACAAGAGATACCAGAAGCTTTGGCCCTACCAATATTACAAGAACTCCGTGAAGAGAGTCCTTGCACCTCCTGAGGATTGGCAGAAGCCTTCCTCATGCTGGATGTTGCTGGGGGTCTTTTTAGACTGGCAGAACGAGCTGTTGAAGGTTGCTTGATCTGTGCTAAAGCAAACAGCCAAGTTACAAAGGAACTTGCCAGGGGAGGGAGGCCTTGGGCTGCAGGTCCCTTCCAAAGATGCCAGGTGGATTTTCCTGAGATGCCCCAAGTGGGAAGGCTTCATGTCTTCTGGTAATGGTATGTCAGCTAGCAAGGTGGCCAGAAGCATTTCCAACTGCTTCAGCAACGACAGGATCAGGTATTAAGGCATTTTTGGAACAAATCATTCCAAGATACAGCATTTTAGAAGCAATAGACTCAGATAGAGGAACTCATTTTACAGGAAAGATCCTTCAAGGGGTTTTGGCTTCTTTAGGAACACAATGGAACCTCCATAGGCCCTGGCACCCCCAGAGCTCGGCTCGGGTAGAAAACAATGACTAGAGAAATAAACACCTTTTGAAGCTGGTAATAGAAACCAAGATGCCATGGCTAGGGCTTTGGACATTGGCTTTGGCGAGAATGAGAGCCCGAGCCAGAAGAGGGATTCCGTTCTCCCCCTTTCTGTCGTTGTTATGAATTACCCGGGTAAGTCTCAACCTAGTGGGGGAGTAGAGGTAAGTGATGTATATTTAAAACCATCTGTGGCCAGGATGCTGCTTCTTGTGAAACCCCTTCAACAGGAAGCTCAGCTGGCACAAGCCCCACCTTTGGACTTTGCTGCTTGTAACATCCAACCAGGAGATTGAGTCCTAGTTAAGGAGTAGAAAGAAGCGCCAGTGGTTCTGAAATGGCGTGGCCCATTCCAAGTGTCACTGATGACAGAAACAGCCATGAAGACAGCTGGACACAGGTGGACCCGTCACTCTCGGGTCAAGGTCTCTGAAGCCTCAGAGATTTGCACATCTCAGCTGGAGGAGAAGGCCGGGAGGCTGTGACTGACACTCTGCAGGAGTGGGCTGGAGCAGTAGCCAGTGCTTCAACATCAGAGGAAGCCCTGCGTGCCTAGCCACAGACCACCTGCTGAAATAGTCTCTATGGGTATCCCTCCTCTAGAATCTCCACTCACTGGGGCGCTAATACTTGCTGGATTCTTTTATGTTAAGTGTTTTCTGTGTCTTCAATTGCCACAGGTGGTGCAGAAGACAACGGGAAAATTAGACTAGCTAATTAGATCACACTATTAAAACATTTTCCTGAATAACTCTACTTTTATATGGTCAGCTAAGTTTAGGCCAGGAGTGGGAGAATCAATTTGCAGCCTTAGCAGAAGAAGTAGCAAAAGTTTTTCACCTTAGCAATTGCTGGCTCTGTGGAGGGCCAGGAGGATCTGAAGAGTGGCCATGGTTGGCTAGCCCAGCTGAACCTAAATGGTGGGTCAATGTGAGGGCCACAATAGGATGGGATTTGGGGCCAAAGAAGGAAGTCCATGGCCACTTCATTCTTCTCCAACAGGCATTTACTGCCTAAACAGGACAGGGCGGGTCTATGTAGGAAAAGGCGTTTGTCAATTGACTTTCCCTCTGGCTTTAAACAATTGGGTTTGGACCCACAATTGCCCTCCTTACAATTGTTCCAAATATCAAGACAATTGCAATCAAAGAGCTGTTCAGCTCACTAATGGTAGCTGCGTAAGGTGTTCTTACCAAAAACATTTGGAAGCCTGTAAAGCAATGGGGAGGGACAAGGGGTTTTTTTGACCACCTATTTTTAAGCTGTCCCCACAAAAATCCCACAAGTGGAAGACATGTTGTTTGTGATTATCAGTGGGAATGGCAACAGCAGATTGGAACTCAAAGCCTTTTAGTGAGTTCTGCTCCAAATCCAAGCAAGCAACTTGCAGATGTAAATGTAGATGGGAACCCTGTGTGGGAGCTTGGAAATGCAAACGCTGTGACCCTTATGGTGGGGCAGCTATTGTTGGAGGACCGTTAGGCCAGGGAAACCCGCAGTATTTTGACCCACCAATTGATGACCAAGGGTAGGAAGGCCCCTTTGCTAATGGAACACGGGCTTTGAAAGGACATGATTGGATTTGTGGCCAACATGCTTAGCTCAGGTTACCTCCAAACTGGTCAGGGATATGGTGTATATCTTAGACCATTGTTCTTTTTGCTACTCCAAATTCAGGGAAATCGCTTAGGAATCCAAATCTGTGATGATTTAATTCGAGAAAAGCAGTCAGCTGATGCAGCCTTGGCTGCAGGGAGCACCCCAAAACGGGGAAAAGATGAATGGCCACCAGAACAAGTTACGCAACATGATGGACCAGCCACTTGGCAACCTAAGGAATTAATCCCAGATGCCTGGGAACCCATTTATCATTTGAATGAGATAATTAGGGTACAAGCTGTCTCAGAAATAATTACCAACCAGCCAGCCACAGCTCTTGACCGTCTTGCTGAGCAACCCACTTCAATGAGGAAAGTGGCATTTTCAACATTGGATGGTATTAGATTATCTGTTAGCAGAAGAAGGAGGAGTTTGTGGGAAATTAAATGACTCGAGCTGCTGTTTGCAAGCAGATGACAGGGGAAAAGTGGTCAAATAACAGAGGAAATAACCTCAGCTCATGGACCTGTCCAAGTGTTGAAAAGATGGTAATGGGACATGTTTTCATGGTTAACTGGCCAGCTATGGGCTAAATGAATACCATTTCTCCTCTTCTATGCTATAGTAACTCTAATCTTTTGACCATGCGTGACACCATGCTGGGTGCAGCTCTTTCAGCAGGTGGTCAAGGGGATGCTGCTAGCAGCCATGCCTACCTGATCCAGAAATGACTAGAAAAGGGCAGAAAAGGATGTCACTGCAAATAATAGCAAAAGCCCAGAAGACTCAAGAAGAAAAAATTAAATCAATGGTAATTAAGGTTTGTAAAGACAAATACAGATTAAATAAAAAAAGGAGGGATTAAAAGGAATGAGATGGATGAGTCTTTACAAACAGACCGTGTGAATCGGCCTGTAGACAAGGCTAGGAACTTATGCGGAGTGAAGTAACAGAAGAAACGATTAGTTCTCTAGAACTGTTACTAATCATCAGAGACTGTTGATTAATCAAGGCCGTGTTAAATTCCTGAACCTAGAGCAAGGCAACAAAGACTTAATAGCATTAGAAATGGTTTTTTTTCTTCCTTTTCGATGCCAAAAGGGGGGTGCATATTAGAGGGGGACATAGAGTAGGCAGTTCTGGAAGTCTGTATCTCCCGAATACCTCAGCCAGTGGGGAAAAGGAAGAGGGTGCTGTGGCTGGGAACTTGACATCAAAAGGGGGCTGCATCCCGCAACCGTTTGACAGACCCCATGGGAAAAGCCCCAGGGACTCTCCCTGTAGTCGAAGAATGTTGCAGGACTCCTCTGTCTCCTTTTCGGACATCAACCTCAGGCATGGTGGATTAATTTTCCCTAACGGCAGCGACCTGCTGCGTGGTCTCCGTGCTCCTCCCCAGCCCCCCGGGAGGTGTCAAATAGTTGCCGGCGGCTCCCACCGCGCGTTACAGACGGCTGCGCGGCGCCGGGGCTGCTCGCAGTGCTCCCCTGCCCCGCCAGGGCTGGCCGCGGGCTGCGGAGCCACCTCGCCACCGGCGCGGCCAGGGCCGGGGCCCTTCTCGACAGCAGCCGAGGGGCTGCGGAGCGGGCGGCTGCGGGACGATCAGCTCTTTTATGCCGCGCCGTGCTGCCGCCTCCATCTAGCTCCCCATCGCGCCGCCGGCCGACCCCGCCTGGCGCGTTCACGCTCGGCCGCGCTCGCCGCCCGCCCAGCCTCGCCGGAAGCTCTCCCGCCCGGGCCGTGCCCCGGCTCCGCCTGCGGCTCGGCAGGGCCCGGCCGCACGCGTGCTGCGTGGCTCGGAGCACCCGCGTTGCGCCGCAGGCGACGGAGAAGGCGGGGCGGGCCGGCGCCATGGTGGTAGCGCGAGGAGAGGAGCGCCCGGGCGGGGCGGCGAGTGGCGCGGCGGTGAGCGCTTCTGCTTGCTGTCGCTCGGCTGCCGCCCACGGCAGGTGCCGTGTGACCCCGCGGAGCGGCGGGGCCGGCCGGGCGGTGCGCGGCGAGGCTTTCGGCCAGCGGCGGCCGCAGCGACAGTCTGCTGGCACTGCCCGTGCCGGTGGAGAGAGCGGGGATCCGAGGCCGGCCTTCCTAGGGTAACGAGGGGCGACCGCCTTTGCCGCGCTGCCCTCCGTGCAGCACGTGGCCGATTCCGGCGAAGCCGGGGTCTCCGCAGCGGCGCGGGCGGGAGGGAGTGGGGAGCGCGCTCGGTGCTCTGCCGGCCGCTCCCGCCCAGCGCTGCGCTCCGCCGAGGCGTTTTCCCGCCCGTCCTGGGGAGGACACAAGGGACACCAAAGTTGGAGCTTAGCTGTCAGGGGAAACAACTTCCCTCCACTGGCGACCTCCTTTTCCCTCTGATTCAGCTACCTTGTGGTAGGTGCGATGGTGCTGAAGAAGAGTGGCGGCTGGGCACAGTTGCTGGCATAGGTGGTGCGAGAGCTCCACGCAAGCAGCTTGGAGTGGCATGTGTGAGGGTAGGAAGGTACGGCACCCACAGCTGAAGGTAAAAAAAGTCAGGGCATGTCATCAGCCGCAATCGTGCTAAGTTGTTCATCTTTGCAAACTGCTTGCCGAGTTGTTCCTTTTCTTAGGTAATGGGGGTTTGTATCAACCAGAACTGCATATGGTCAGTATTTGCAGAGAAGGTTATTTGGACTGTTGTTGAGGTGAGTGTAGCAGTTTCTATGGCATTCTGCAAAAAAGTGACAGGTCTCTCTGCGTTCCCCAATTCTTAACAAAAATGAAGTTCACAAAGCCCTGAAAAGAGGTTTTACAAAACTTCAGGGATTTTTTCCTGCGAGTACTGTGGAGACAACCATAGTCACCTTGTCTTTCCAAAAGTGAAGGTTACATCTTTTTGTCCAAGAGCATCAAGTGCTTTTGATCAGCGTTTGTGTGCATGCATTAGCCTTGTTCTTGTTCTTCCTTGGAGAACTTTTACAATCCTCAGATGATCTGTGTAGGCTGCAGACTGCAGTGGTGAACTTGAAGGCTTCCAGCAGAAGGGAGATGCTGTCCACGTTTTGGATTTTCCTTAGTCTGAACCTTCAATGTCCAAGGCTTCACTTTTCAAGCAGTTGGAAGAGCTCCAAATGAAGATATGAACAGGTCTTAATTGACCTTGTCACCGCCTCAGTTCGTCAGGTAATGCTGCGCACTGGATTTAATTGCCTAGTGCAAGATGTGCTAAAAATATGTAAGAGTATCTCCTCGATTACCCTCCCAGAAGGGTTTGAATGGAGAACAAGGAGTTCCGAAGACAGGCATTTGGTGTACGAGAAGTAGAACTTAGTGGATTGCAGGGCACTGCATGCACAAATGTCTAAGGAGGATCCATCTTTTTATGCCCCATCTATGCTTGTTCTCATTTGAACTCCTGAACATTCTGGAGGTTGGTTTTGTTAGGGTTGTGGCTGGGGAAGGGGTGGTGGTGGGGGAGGGGTGGGTGTTGTTTCTGATCTTTTTAATTTCCAGGATAGTGTACAAAGAACTTGTGCCCACAACCAGCAGTATGAAGCAATGCAGGTATAAAAGAAGGTCACCGAAATGTCGGATAATATGAATCTGAAAGCGCTTCAGTATTTTACCCAGGAGTTTCACTGCAACAAGGTGATTGTCCTTCACAGAAATGTAGTGGCAGGCTTATGCCATGCTAGAAGTGATGACCTTTCTCTGCCCCAAATTGACCAGCAAGATCTTTTGGCTCTTGATTGAAACCCCTGAGCCAGCTGTGTTTCAGGCTGCAGAAGCTGCAGGTGTTGTGGCAGGCGCGGGGTGCAGCCCTGCCTGCCGGTCCCGACCTGGCGCACGCCGGTGGCAGCCGTCAGCGCCTGGGGTCCCCTGGAAGGGGGATTTAATCATTTCTTCTCTAGCATTTGCTTGTGTTTTGTCAAGATTCTTTAATTCACTAAATAGTAAATTAAAAAAATTAGCTGAATGATAATAATTTTGAAGTCTTCTGAGGCAGAACTGGGAAGGTTAGAACATATTTGTATGATTTCAAATATGTAGAAATTCTTAAATGACAAACGTTAACAAACTGACAATGCAAGCAATTATGGTGACACTTTACATTTCATTGGTTTTCATGCAGCTCCATCCCATGTGTTGGTAGGTTCTTAAAAAGTGAAAATTTGGCCCACTAGACCGATTATTAAAAAGAAGTACAACTCCTTGGGGCTAACACAAAGGGACAGCGTCCACGTGAGTAAATGGTTATCACATTTAGATGTGATTCTGCTGCTTGCACTTTCTCTGCCCTCAAACTGCTTTCTTTATCGTCAATGCAGGGATGTTTGACATTCTTAGAAAAGAGAAAAGAAACAGATTTCCTCAAAAAAAAAAAAAAAAAAAAAAAAAAAAAAAAAAAGAAGCCAGGTGAAATTAATGCAATGTTAATTGCATTAATTTATTCAGGTGGCGTTTTAGTTTTTATTCTATGAAGTGCTTGTTGCACCACTTTTGTTGTTTCCCACAGATTTGGAGTGGGATTTCCTCCAGTTGATTGTTCAGCAGAGGGAGTGAGACTGCCTTCAAAAGTTTTGCAGGAGTTGCATCTGTGAATCGGGCACGTGAGTTGCCTTTTTTTTTCCCCCCAGATTTTCGTAGGCTTCTGTTTTTCACCGTGGATCAGTTCACCTTGGATCAGTTTGCTCTTTTTGTTCCAGTGATTTTTTCTTTTGGACATGTGTCACGATCCGTTAATACAAGTAAGGGTCGTGATGGTTTGTTTACAGATCTCCGAGTGCAAAAGGACACAAGGGATTTCAGTTTTAATCAAAACAGTGCACCTTTGTTAAGTACCCACAACACGGTAACGCGATAGAGGAGAGAAAGAGAGAGAGAGAGAAAGAAAAACAAAGTAAAAGAGTAGAGAGGAAGAAAGGGGGGGCAATGGCTCCCAACGGATGAGACGAAGTCCTCGTGCTCTGCTGCCAATAGATTTGTCTTCTTTCCGTGGGGAGATCTCATCTCAGTTATTTCAGAAAGTCCCTTTATAGGCCTTTTTTGAAACGAGGGCCAACTGGCCAAGACCATATCTGTGTTTCGTAATAACATTGCAAAACTAAAAGCTAGCCCTAACTATCCCAGGTACATAGCAAGCATGCCTTTCTCCTATGCTAACTATACTGCCTGCTATGGTTTGCGGCCTAGCAGCGTTAGCGCGTCTACTTCTGGCATGAGTTTAGCAGTGCTCTCGCTTCTGCTTTCTAGCTGTATCCCCACATCTCGCCCTTTTCCCCAAGAGGTGGGGCAAATCTACAGCCGTTGTTATGAGGCCCGTTGCTTTGGGAAACAGGTACAGGACAGGTGTAGAGGACAGGTCATTCCTTTCCGCTTCAGCGCAGTCCTTCCCGCCTGGGCAGCAAGAACGGCGCAGTCCACTGTGACCTGCACAAATTTCCTCAGGAATGCGTACCAGTTCCCAGCGGGCACACCTGCAGGCAACAGTTGGCAGACATCCCACCTTAGGCAGGTCGGAACTCCTGTGTTTAGCCTCTGTCCTCGGCGATGATCGTGAGGCAGATGAGGGATCTTCAGACCGTCTCTTACACCACCCCATGACTCACGATTGTCATCAGGAGAGCTCCATCAGCACGATTTCGTAGTGTTGTTGCGAAGTCTTCAGGACTCGTTAATGTTGGTAGCATATCCCAGAAAAGGGTAGAGAAAATAAGAAAAGAGAAAGAAAAGGAAAAAGAAGGAATAAGTAATTTTTAATCAAAATACACCTGTAATTTTTAATCATGTCTTATCTTATTTTAATACTCATGTAGTTCATCTTGTGTCAATAACCTTAGGGGTGTCCACAGTGGATGGGATAGTGTCCAAATTGTGCACATCTATTACAGATGTCAACCGTTTCATCATTCTGCAATTCATGATGTGTAAGATTGCTGATAAAACAAACCCAATCAAAACTAAAATCAAGAGAACAAGGATGGGATGACACAATTTGTTCAGGACACCTGTAGCAGTAGGTGAGCACCCAAAAGGAGTATCCCACCAGCTGTGTCCAGCATCTTTCTTTCCTCTGTCTAGAAAACAATGTGTTTCTTTCCCATTGTGATGAACAGTTACCAAGGTTTTCTGTCTGTTTTTCTTGATCTTTTCCAAAATTCCAATGAAATCCTGGTGAAGCAACAAGTGCTTTACCTAAGTAAGGTTCATCCCAGTGGGGGTAGGCAATAATTGGTGGATCACTGTGTAATTGGACTGTAAAATACAATAAGAAGTAAGTGGGGCTAAATAAGAGAAATCACATCCTGTGCTTTTAGTCAAGTTACAAACACAAGAATTTGAATGAGTTTTAGTATCTACAGCTAAATTTTCTAGAAATACCTTATCACATGCAGTTCTTAAGCATGCACATCCATTGCCTATATACACAAGCACTGTTTCAGGAATCTTGTTAGGATCAATTTCAAAAGGACAGATATTTTGTTCTGTGTCCAAACAAATGTCTTGAGGTCTAATTGCACTGCTTTCACAGATAAACCCTTGTTGTTCTCGGACAATACAAGTTTCCAAATTAACAGTTTGCCACTTCTTACCAGTTTGACGGGCCCATTCTCTGTGCTGGAAAGGGTAGAGAATAGCTGCATCATGGTTCAGCCCTAATGCAATGATAGGGACTATCCAATGCACTGAAGCATTAGGTATGGTTAGTACAAAGGCTGTGGCTGTGTTTGTGATGGGATTGTAGGTAAAATTCACTAAATTCCACCAGGATTGGAATTCTCTTTCAAAATCAGTGGCACCGTCCCAGATTATTTTCCGAATTTCAGTAGGAAAAGTGCCTTCTTTGCCTTCTCTTACAATTGAGGCAGCAACGGACTGCATCCACAATTGAGCCTGGACGCAGCTGAGAGCCAAAGAAATGTTGTTTTGCGTCGCACGGAGCATGCCAATTATCAATTTGTGGTCATTCACATTTACCTTTTCTCAATTTGGTAATATGTTTGATAACAACCGCTGATGGCTTGTTGTATTTTAGTCAAATCTGTAGTTGTGGCAGCCAATTTATTCATTAGCACTTCTGAATCAATACTATTTAAGATTCCCAATCCTGTTCCCACAACGCCGGTTATGTCTCTTTGCGTCCGTTTCTTAGAAGGGTTCCGCTTTTGCAACCCGGTTGTCTGCCCCTTGAAGGAAGTCTGCAGAAAAGGTGAACAAGCTGGCTGAATTTCTGAGACATTGTTTTGCATCAGCAACTTGACTTGTTTAAGGGACCATGCCAGATTGAGCAATAGTTGTTGTTGGCCTGTTTTTGTGATTATACGTGGTCCAATTTCAAAAATTCTCGGGCTTAGCATGACCGGTGGTTGGGTGGTAGGTATTGCAACATCGACTTTGAGTTCCCCCCAGTATTTTGTATTGTTTTTACCACACGTGACTTTATGGGGAAATTGTACAGCAATTAAGGTTTAGCCAACAATCTTGATTTTGAATTTCACCAAACAAAACACGGCCATGAGGTCCAATGCTATAACTGTGTACAGGTTCGGTAAAACATTCAGCAATTAATCCACATCGTATTGTAACATCGTCACCTCGGGTTACCATAAAGGGTGGAAAAACTTTATTCTTGTCATCTAACACAAGGGGGGTACTTATACCGTGGTATGTGATTACTGCACTCAGTATGGGCTTTGCTGCGGCGTTTATTTTGAATTTATAAGTTAAACCTGTCAGACTTGGCTGATCTGCCGGGTTATTTTGCCAATTGCATGTTGCATAGGTCGGTTTGGTTAGAGGAAAGTTATACCAGCAGTCAGTTAGTTTGTTTCTGCGAAGCTTTGTGATTTCCACATTGTTGGTACTGGGGCCTAAGGTGTAGTTACCGACATTCTTCTGACAACTACACAGGATGAAGGGGGTTTGTTTGTCACACACCCACTCCGTTGTAGGGCAGAGTTTGGCCGTAATGTTGGGGTGCAAATCACTTTTCCCATCTGGTTTTAGAACATTTCCAGCGATTGCAATGGTGGAAGCTTTCTGGTAAAGAGATCCTTCTACTTTTCTGCATCCTACCTTAATTTGTTCACCTCTTGTTCCTTTTAGGATTCTAGTCCAATCCTTCAAGTCCCATCCCCATTCACTTGGACGGTATACCTCAGAGTCGTGCAGTGCTACAGTGGCTAGGTTCGGGCAACCATCTCTGGGATAGGATCCTAGAGCACTAGTGTACCTAATGGTAGCTTCAGACCATGGCCACTCAGCTGGTTTTTGGCCCTGGTGTTGTGGTAGGATGCAGAAAAGTATCACTAGTCTTATCATGGTTTATGTGCTCTTCTTCATGTCCCTCGGAGTTCTTCTGTGAAAAGTGAACACAACAGAGTCTGCCACCAAAAGGCAGAAAATTAGAATGATGGAATGATGCAGCGTGTATGTATCCGATGCTCTCTCCCTAGGGCATCAGAGGCTAGCCATGCATATTTATTCAGAGGGCGTTTTAGCACTAGTGGTACTTCTCCTACGGTAGGGAGATCTACCGAAACAGGTTGTCCAGGGTAGTGTGCAGGATTCTTAGGATCATTTGGTCCCTGCAGTGAGAGAATTATGCTTGGAGCTGTTGGGAAAAAGACAGTGATTTTGGGACACCCGTTTACCCCCCATCTATCATTCACACCTTTCACAGCTTCCCATAGCCGAACATCCCAATTTCCCTCCTGTGGTTTCAAAAGTCCTTTCAAGAGACCATTGGTCCTTTCTACAATGCCGTTAGCTTGAGGGTAGTAAGGAGTGTGACAAGTCCGTTTAATCCCTTCACCTTTTGCCCAGTCCTGTACAACTTTGGCAGTAAAGTGAGACCCGTGATCAGATTGAATTTCTTGTGGTTTTGGGAAAGTTCCAAACCATGCCTGCAATGCTTGAACAGTATGATCTCCTGTAGCTCTTTTAAAAGCGTTGGCCTGGACTAACCCAGATATCATCTCTACTCCTACCAGCCCAAAGTGTTTACCTCCTGACTTTTTAAAGGGGCCGATATAATCTACCTGCCACGCTTCCCGTAAGCCTTTACCCTTTCTTAAATGCAGAGGGTCATCTTCCAAAGGGTGTCTTTCTAGCCGTCTGCGACGTTGTTCACAGGCTGACATGCATGTTTTACACATTTCTCTGGTAACAGACCAACCGCGAGCAAGGGCTTCTTTGTACAAATCTTTTGCACCTGTGCGTTGTCTTTTTACATGCAACCATTCTAAGAAGTGCTCCCAGTCCTCTGTAATTTGATCTTTTTTCACAGGACTTAGTCTTGCTAATTCGTCAGCTCTAGTGTTCCACTCTCCTGCTGGATTTCCATCTGTCTGGTGAGAGGCTACCCACTCCACGGCAAAATTCCCTGGACTTGCAATACTTAGAATTTCTTGCTACTTTTCCTTTTGCCATACTGGGATTCTGTTAACTTCACAATCCTTTTGCTGCCAAAAAGGAAGCCACTCAGTCCATCCCTTAAACACAGCATAGGAATAATCGGTGTAGATACAGACAGGAGAAGTATTCTGTGCCTCACGTTGGAAAACACTCCAAAGAGCTATCAGCTTGCCAACTTGGGCACTGCCTTCCCCCTCTGTGATAATTCCTTCACCTGAGGAAGTGTGGAGGGCTACAGCCTTATGTTTCCACACCTTTCCTTCTCGCTTGGCAGAAGCATCCGTAAGCCAAGAATTTGCTGACCGTTTGGGGGAAAAAGGAGGGGCTACTCTAATGACTGAGGCAGGTTTGTCCTGGCTGCTACCCAAGTTTTCAGTTTCTTGGATTGCCAGATTTTTTACAGCTCCTTCAGTTCTTGAGAAGACGCTACAATCATGTTCAATCTGAGCATACCACTTCCTTACTGAGGTCCTCTGGGCCACCCCGTCACGTGGGGGTGGTGCCAGTAGAGACAGCCTTAATAACTTTGAAAGGGCCTCTCAAAACAATTGGTTGTTGTTGTGCAATCTTCTCCGCTTCTAGGAGAGCTAAGCTAACCACAAACAATCCTTTCTCCCAGGTAGTGTACCTTTTTTCAGCATCTTTAAAGCCACGGGAGTAAAAACCAAGAGGCTTCGTCGGACCCTCAGGACCCCGCTGCCATATGTGTACTGACAACCCTGAGGAGACCTGAAAAGCATCTGTGGGATGAATAGGGCCCAGGGCTTGGTGAGGCTGTTGCTTCAAAACCCAACAATTGCAGTGCTTCTTCTTGGGAAGCACTCCATTCCCATTTTGTCCCTTTTCTTAACAAGTTGTAAAGAGGTCTGGCAATTATGGAAAATCTGGGATGTGTTTTCTCCGGAGCACTAATAATCCTAAAGCATGTTGGAGATCTTTTTTGGATTCAGGCATTTTAATCTGATCTGAAGAGGTTAGGCTATCAGGTGGGATACGTGTCATACCTCCTTTCCACCAAATTCCCAACAATTTCACTTCATGTGAAGGGGTTTGGGTTTTTTCTGAGGGAATTTGCAAATCAAGGCTTTCTAAGTGGGAGGTTATTTTCTGTTGGGTATCTCTCACTTCTTCTATTTCATCTCCTCCCACAAGGGTCTCATCAGTGTGTTGATGAACAGCTAGATTGTCCGCTTTGGGTACTTTTTCGAACTCTTGGGCTAAAGCGTGATGAGCCAGGGTAGGAGAATGTTTGTACCCTTGGCGAAGCCTAGTGAAAGTGCGTTGCTGTCCTTGCCATGCGAAAGCAAAACGGTCCATATCTTCTGGCTGTAAAGGTGTCGTAAAAAACATGTCTTTGACATCTACAGGTGGCATGATTGAATGAGCCTTTTCTTGAATCAATGTTATGAATTCTGCTAGATTTGGGACTGCTGCTGTAAGAGGGTCTGTGTTAGCATTTAGCCTACGAAAATCTATTGTCAGCCTCCACTTCCCATTAGGATTTTGCACTGGCCACACCGGAGAATTGAAAGGAGAATGGGTATGAAGTATTACTCCTTGTTGTGGTAGCTCCTGTATCACTGGCTTGATAGCCTCTTTGGCACCCAGGGGAAGGAGGTATTGTTTCACATTAGTTACTTTGCTGAATGGTAGGGAGGCTGCAGCTTGGAGCAGTCTGATGTTAAAATGTGGTGTGCCAAAAGACCACAGAAGACCCTCTGAGTCCTCCCACTGCCTCCTAGCAAGGGCATTCAGCCCTAATACATTGGTGGGAATATCTCCAATCACCCCATGGATGGAGAGTTGGTTTTCCTCTCCAGGCAAAGGGAGCTTGACTAAGGCCCCATTCATAGATTCTGTTGTTGTGCCCAAGGCACTTAAAACACAATATCGGTTCTTTGTTGGAACAATTCCACACCTCTGGGCATCTTTCTTTGTCAGCGCAGAAATTTGTGCCCCAGTGTCAATCAGAAAAGTTACAGGTGCCCGTTTAGGACTTGTAATAGCTGTGATCGTTATATCTCCCGTTTTATTTTTAGTGAGCATTCTCAGGTAGACCTATGCTCCGTTTCTTTGCCCACTGACAAGAAACAGAGGGTCTAGTTTCCCTGGTTTTGAGGAAGAATCTGTTCTGGCTCATTGGCCGGACTTTGAGGAAGAAGTGGCTTTGACTCACTGCCCAGATTCTGAGGGAGGAGGGGTGCACTGGGTTGAAGTGACGGATTCGGTAGAAGGGGCTTTTGGCAGTGCCAGTTAGACACTACCTTACTCAACTGATCAAGGGCTAAGCCATCCATCGCATTTCTGGGGACCCCCTTTTTGATACCTAATAAGCACCAATGCTGACGGTTAGGGATCTCTGGTTACATTCTTTGGTTTTTCACTATGAGGAGCCCTAATGTACCTGACACCTTTTGTTTTTTCTGATTTTTCCTCTGGGATTTTTATCGGTCCATATTTCCTACTGTAATTAATCAGATCTTCTTCAACCTCACTCCATGTCCAAACTTTGCAATCACCGGCAGGTGAATTTGATTGTGAACCTGGCGGCTGAGAGGGGGTTGAATATGGAGTAAACCCAGGATCGGTAGATGCAGTTTGGTCGCTCGGGTTTCCAAGGAATCTGTCCAACCTCTCTACAGGACCTGCAGCATCTATGGTTTTTTGAAGGACAGCTGCTGTAGATTGGAGTGTTTCTGGAAGGCCTCGAATTAAAGGGGTCATCAGTTCAGGTTTCACAGGTAATTGCGTGGGGGATTCATATCCAGGAGTTAATTTCCTTTCATGGATCATTTGCAGACAGGCAGCTTTGTGGACGCTTTCTAGAAGTTGATCAGGGGTACCAACTGTAGCGAAAGGGTCTCCCCTTTCTAAAGGATTGAGTCCCCCGGCCCAGAAAGCTGCGTGCTGAGTCAGCGACCATGTGTTACGTTTGTCTCCTGTTGTTAAGAGAACTCCATGTCCCCAATATCCACTGGCCTCCTGTTCAGTGAATTGAATTTGGTCTCCTCCGGTGAGAGACACTTGGAAGACATATTCCGTCTCAGCTTCGTGGGGAAGCCGCCCGTACTCCTTTTTTAACTTTGCCAACTCAGTAGCAGTGTATGGTATTTGTTTAGTGGTGATATGCGGTTCAAAATCTTCATCATTGATATCATTATATTCTGTTTTAATTAGAGGTCTCATAGGAGGGCAGCAGTTTTCCCCACAATTTTTCACTAGCACTAGTTCTTCCTGGGGGTATATTTGGTTAATGTGAGGAGTTTTCTTTTCCTCTTTCTCTTTTGGTGAGTCAGCATTCTTTGAATTCTTAAAATATTCCTCCCTCAAAGCAGCCCGCAGCAAATGATTTTCATTCCTTTCTTCATCTGATTGTTCCTGTAAAATTTCCACTAGCTTTTGAAGGGAATCTGTGATTGCTTTCTCTTCACTACATCGCTTAAAGCAGTGATCTATAGCTGCTGTAAGGCATGCTCCTGAAACAGATTTAGGAGCAGATTATGGTTTTATTTTGGCCAAATTTAAACTTTGTCTCATGTTGGAATGAACATATTCTATCGGTCACACTCTCCAAATTAAACCCGTTATTTTGAGCCCATTCTTCCCCTCCCGGAGAGGGCCGGGCATTATGTTTTGCTAGCAGAGCATAAAATGCAGCTTTATGATTTGCACTAGGGTTTTCAGTCATTTTATAAAGGGATCAAAACCACTACAGGGAGGTAAAACCTAATTACACATTGCCACACAAACAGCTTCGCCGTGTCGCCCTTCGCTTCCCTGGGTGGGTGAAGAGACCAAAATCTGCCTGGGAGGTACTCCTTAAGTTACTTACGGTTGT
Organism: Coloeus monedula; assembly: GCF_965178545.1. NCBI lineage: Eukaryota > Metazoa > Chordata > Aves > Passeriformes > Corvidae > Coloeus > Coloeus monedula. Next base: position 130,061 of record NW_028120693.1, on the reverse strand, counting down.
CTCTTCACTACACCAAGCAGTCCAAATTCACACACGCCCACCAAAACAGTTCCCCCTTTTACACTAAGAGATCTTTTGGTGAAAAATCTGAAGACAGAGCCCTCAGTTGAGTATGGGGGTGCTTTTCACCTAGGCGTGTGCAGTTTGTGGGAAATTCGAGTCGTCCCCCTTGCTTTCTAGACACCGCTCACCCTTTGCGGGGTGTCGGGCTAGGTGCGGCTGGAGTGAAACGTCCTTCCCCTATTACAGACTACACACAACCTTGCAACCCCTTCTGTCTGTCAGAAATCCTGTCCGTGATGCCAGTTTAATGTCACCATCTGCTAATAGAAGTGAGGGTCGTGATGGTTTGTTTACAGATCTCCGAGTGCAAAAGGACACAAGGGATTTCAGTTTTAATCACCTTTTCACCTTTGTTAAGTACCCACAACATGGTAATGTGATAGAGGAGAGAAAGAGAGAGAGAGAGAGAAAGAAAAACAAAGTAAAAGAGTAGAGAGGAAGAAAGGGGGGGCAATGGCTACCAACAGATGAGACGAAGTCCTCGTGCTCTGCTGCCAATAGATTTGTCTTCTTTCCGTGGGGAGATCTCATCTCAGTTATTTCAGAAAGTCCCTTTATAGCCCTTTTTCGAAACGAGGGGCAACTGGCCAAGACCGTATCTATGTTTCGTAATAACATTGCAGAACTAAAAGCTAGCCCTAACTATCACAGGTACATACCAAGCATGCCTTTCTCCTATGCTAACTATGATTTACCAAAATATGAATATCGATCTAATATCGATATCCAACTGAGATGGACAAAAACTCTTAACAGTTTAGAGTTAGAAAGTGTATGTTTTATTTTTGCGTGGGATAGCTCCCTAAGTCGCAGGCCCTGATACAAGCAAACATGATACCTTTTATTTCCACGTATTATGAATATCCAAAATACAAAATGCGTATTCATGGTGTTGACACCTCCCATTCTCCGCTTTGTATGGAAATGAGCTTACATGCCATTAAGCATGCGTAGCGTGTGATCTGAATGGAGTCGGTGGTCTTGAATTGGGTCAGTGGTCCTAAGGAAGATGAAGTAACTCATCTTCCTCACTCTGACCTTTATGCCTTTCTGAGTTTTAACAATTCTAATTACTTTAGTGACCTCGAAGTTTCTTCTTGCGTGACTTTTGGATGGGCTCCCACAAAGGGAGGAAATTGGTAATTGTCTTTATTCTATACACCAACTTATCAATGTTTCTGCTCATTATTCACAGCACAGCTAAACAAACATGCAAATGACAGATCATCAGTTCAGACTAAGGAAAATCCAAAACGTGGACAGTACTCGCAGGAAAAAATCCCTGAAGTTTTGTAAAACCTCTTTTCAGGGCTTTGTTAACTTCATTTTTGTTAAGAATTGGGGAACGCAGAGAGACCTGTCACTTTTTTGCAGAATGCCATAGAAACTGCTACACTCACCTCAACAACAGTCCAAATAACCTTCTCTGCAAATACTGACCATATGCAGTTCTGGTTGATACAAACCCCCATTACCTAAGAAAAGGAACAACTCGGCAAGCAGTTTGCAAAGATGAACAACTTAGCACGATTGCGGCTGATGACATGCCCTGACTTTTTTTACCTTCAGCTGTGGGTGCCGTACCTTCCTACCCTCACACATGCCACTCCAAGCTGCTTGCGTGGAGCTCTCGCACCACCTATGCCAGCAACTGTGCCCAGCCGCCACTCTTCTTCAGCACCATCGCACCTACCACAAGGTAGCTGAATCAGAGGGAAAAGGAGGTCGCCAATGGAGGGAAGTTGTTTCCCCTGACAGCTAAGCTCCAACTTTGGTGTCCCTTGTGTCCTCCCCAGGACGGGCGGGAAAACGCCTCGGCGGAGCGCAGCGCTGGGCGGGAGCGGCCGGCAGAGCACCGAGCGCGCTCCCCACTCCCTCCCGCCCGCGCCGCTGCGGAGACCCCGGCTTCGCCGGATTCGGCCACGTGCTGCACGGAGGGCAGCGCGGCAAAGGCGGTCGCCCCTCGTTACCCTAGGAAGGCCGGCCTCGGATCCCCGCTCTCTCCACCGGCACGGGCAGTGCCAGCAGACTGTCGCTGCGGCCGCAGCTGGCCGAAAGCCTCGCCGCGCACCGCCCGGCCGGCCCCGCCGCTCCGCGGGGTCACACGGCACCTGCCGTGGGCGGCAGCCGAGCGACAGCAAGCAGAAGCGCTCACCGCCGCGCCACTCGCCGCCCCGCCCGGGCGCTCCTCTCCTCGCGCTACCACCATGGCGCCGGCCCGCCCCGCCTTCCCCGTCGCCTGCGGCGCAACGCGGGTGCTCCGAGCCACGCAGCACGCGTGCGGCCGGGCCCTGCCGAGCCGCAGGCGGAGCCGGGGCACGGCCCGGGCGGGAGAGCTTCCGGCGAGGCTGGGCGGGCGGCGAGCGCGGCCGAGCGTGAACGCGCCAGGCGGGGTCGGCCGGCGGCGCGATGGGGAGCTAGATGGAGGCGGCAGCACGGCGCGGCATAAAAGAGCTGATCGTCCCGCAGCCGCCCGCTCCGCAGCCCCTCGGCTGCTGTCGAGAAGGGCCCCGGCCCTGGCCGCGCCGGTGGCGAGGTGGCTCTGCAGCCCGCGGCCAGCCCTGGCGGGGCAGGGGAGCACTGCGAGCAGCCCCGGCGCCGCGCAGCCGTCTGTAACGCGCGGTGGGAGCCGCCGGCAACTATTTGACACCTCCCGGGGGGCTGGGGAGGAGCACGGAGACCACGCAGCAGGTCGCTGCCGTTAGGGAAAATTAATCCACCATGCCTGAGGTTGATGTCCGAAAAGGAGACAGAGGAGTCCTGCAACATTCTTCGACTACAGGGAGAGTCCCTGGGGCTTTTCCCATGGGGTCTGTCAAACGGTTGCAGGATGCAGCCCCTTTTTTATGCCAAGTTCCCGGCCACAACGCCCTCTTCCTTTTCTCCACTGGCTGAGGTATTAGGGGGATACAGACATCCAGAACTGCCTACTCTATGCCCTCCTCTAATATGCACCCCCCTTTTGGCATCGAAAAGAAAGAAAAAGAAACCATTCCTAATTCTATTAAGTCTTTGTTGCCTTGCTCTAGGTTCAGGAATTTAACACGGCCCTGATTAATCAACAGTCTCTGATGATTAGTAACAGTTCTAGAGAACTAATCGTTTCTTCTGTTACTTCACTCCGCATAAGTTCCTAGCCTTGTTTACAGGCCGATTCACACGGTCTGTTTGTAAAGACTCATCCATCTCATTCCTTTTAATCCCTCCTTTTTTTATTTAATCTGTATTTTTCTTTACAAACCTTAATTACCATTGATTTAATTTTTTCTTCTTGAGTCTTCTGGGCTTTTGCTATTATTTGCAGTGACATCCTCTTCTGTCCTTTTGTAGTCGTTTCTGGATCAGGTAGGCATGGCTGCTACCTGCTGAAAGAGCTGCACCCAGCATGGTGTCACGCACGGTCAAAAGATTAGAGTTGCTATAGCATAGAAGAGGAGAAATGGCATTCATTTAGTGTTGGGGTCTCCCCCCCTGCCATGGAGCCCTGGGCGATGGGCCCTGGGGGGGAGACACGGGGTTTCCCTGCCCCTGGTCAGCTTCATTCCCCCTTGGTTGGTTTGTGTTCCCCGGTGTGGCCAAGGACCCTCGGGTCCCGTGACTGGGGGAGTTCCTGAGCAGAGCCCCGGCCATGTGGCTGGAGAAATAAAGACCTCTGAAACATCTACCACCAATCTGTCCATATCTACTTCTTTTCCACGGGATTCCTGGTTTGATATAGGCGTGTTACAGTAATCCCTGCTGTAACAATTTAGCCCATGGCTGGCCAGTTAGCCAGGAAAACATGTCCCATTACCATCTTTTCAACACTTGGACAGGTCCATGAGCTGAGGTTATTTCCTCTGTTATTTGTTTGACCACTTTTCCGCTGTCATCTGCTTGCAAACAGCAGCTCGAGACATTTAATTTCCCACAAACTCCTCCTTCTTCTGCTAATAGATAATCTAATACCATCCAATGTTGAAATACCGCTTTCCTCATTGAAGTGGATTGCTCAGCAAGACGGTCAAGAGCTGTGGCTGGCTGATTGGTAATTATTTCTGAGACAGCTTGTACCCTAATTATCTCATTCAAATGATAAATGGGTTCCCAGGCATCTGGGATTAATTCCTCAGGTTTCCAAGTGGCTGGTCCATCATGTTGCATAACTTGTTCTGGTGGCCATTCATCTTTTCCCCGTTTTGGGGTGCTCCCTGCAGCCAAGGCTGCATCAGCTGACTGCTTTTCTCGAATTAAATCATCACAGATTTGGATTCCTAAGCGATTTCCCTGAATTTGTAGTAGCAAAAAGAACAATGGTCTAAGATATACACCATATCCCTGACCAGTTTGGAGGTAACCTGAGCTAAGCATGTTGGCCACAAATCCAATCATGTCCTTTCAAAGCCCGTGTTCCATTAGCAAAGGGGCCTTCCTACCCTTGGTCATCAATTGGTGGGTCAAAATACAGCAGGATTCCCGGGCCTAACGGTCCTCCAACAATAGCTGCCCCACCATAAGGGTCACAGCATTTGCATTTCCAAGCTCCCACACAGGGTTCCCATCTACATTTACATCTGCAAGTTGCTTGCTTGGATTTGGAGCAGAACTCACTAAAAGGCTTTGAGTTCCAATCCGCTGTTGCCATTCCCACTGATAATCACAAACAACATGTCTTCTACTTGTGGGATTTTTGTGGGGACAGCTTAAAAATAGGTGGTCAAAAAAACCCCTTGTCCCTCCGCATTGCTTTACAGGCTTCCAAATGTTTTTGGTAAGTGTGGTAAGAACACCTTACGCAGCTACCATTAGTGAGCTGAACAGCTATTTGATTGCAATTGTCTTGATATTTGGAACAATTGTAAGGAGGGCAATTGTGGGTCCAAACCCAATTGTTTAAAGCCAGAGGGAAAGTCAATTGACAAACGCCTTTTCCTACATAGACCCGCCCTGTCCTGTTTAGGCAATAAGTGCCTGTTGGAGAAGAATGAAGTGGCCATGTGTTGGGGAGGATGAAAGTTTGGTAAGAAAGTTTCACAGGTATGTAGGCTTGGCAGAAAGGTCAGAGAATGTAGAAGCTGGGGATGAGGTAGAAATGAAAGCAAGTTTTGATATAGAAGAAAAGATGTTTTGCTGAAACAGTGATCGCTGAGTAACTGAGAAGGCAAAGGTTGGAGATGAGTTGGAAGGAGATTTTTAGGAGCAGGACAAAGGTATGTGATTACAAACAAAGACATGTTTTTCACCAAGTAAGTAAGTCTCAAGAAGAGCATAAGTGAATAGAAAAGGTGTCTTTAGCAAAAAGAAAGATATGGCAGGCAAACAAGAAATGTTGATGTAGCAAGAAGAAGAAAGGTCTAAGAATTTTCCACTGGAAGCTTAAATTGTAACTTACTCTTGTGATTGGATAATAATGACTATAATATGGTGATGATAGTAGCTATGATAGGCTATAGGCCAATGTCAAGGTATTGTGTATGGTGCTTATTGGTTGTTACGTGCTAAGATACTCTGCAAAGAAAAGTATAGAATGCTCTGTAACTTGAACAGCAAGCGGCTTCAGGTATGCCTACAGCTGGAGCTGGCAGCTATAGGGCTGGCTCTGGATAGCCACTCCCTGAAATGCTTGGAACTTCGCCTATGCAATAAACGGCTTTCAAGAGAGCCACCTGAAGTCCAGACATCCTTCGTGAAACCTTCTCCTATAGCCATGGACTTCCTTCTTTGGCCCCAAATCCCATCCTAGTATGGACCTCATGTCAGGTGTTGAGCCACCACTTAGGTTCAGCTGGGCTAGCCAACCATAGGCACTCTTCAGATCCTCCGGGCCCTCCACAGAGCCAGCAATTGCTAAGGTGAAAAACTTTTGCTACTTCTTCTGCTAAGGCTGCAAATTGATTCTCCCACTCCTGGCCTAAACTTAGCTGACCATATAAAAGTAGAGTTATTCAGGAAAATGTTTTAATAGTGTGATCTAATTAGCTAGTCTAATTTTCCCGTTGTCTTCTGCACCACCTGTGGCAATTGAAGACACAGAAACTACTTAACGTGAAACAATGGCTGCAAGTATTAGCGCCCCAGTGAGTGGAGATTCTAGAGGAGGGATACCCATAGAGACTATTTCAGCAGGTGGTCTGTAGGTAGGCACGCAGGGCTTCCTCTGATGTCGAAGCACTGGCTACTGCTCCGGCCCACTCCTGCAGAGTGTCAGTCACAGCCTCCCAGCCTTCTCCTCCAGCTGAGATGTGCAAATCTCTGAGGCTTCAGAGACCTTGACCCGAGAGTGACGGGTCCACCTGTGTCCAGCTGTCTTCATGGCTGTTTCTGTCGTCAGTGACACTTGGAATGGGCCACGCCATTTCACCGCCACTGGCGCTTCTTTCTACTCCTTAACTAGGACTCAACCTCCTGGTTGGATGTTACAAGCAGCAAAGTCCAAAGGTGGGGCTTGTGCCAGCTGAGCTTCCTGTTGAAGGGGTTTCACAAGAAGCAGCATCCTGGCCACAGATGGTTTTAAATATACATCACTTACCTCTACTCCCCCACTAGGTTGAGACTTAGCCGGGTAATTCATAACAACGACGGAAAGGGGGAGAACGGAATCTCTCTTCTGGCTCGGGCTCTCATTCTCGCCAAAGCCAATGTCCAAAGCCCTAGCCATGGCATCTTGGTTTCTATTACCAGCTTCAAAAGGTGTTTATTTCTCTAGTCATTGTTTTCTACCCGAGCCGAGCTCTGGGGGTGCCAGGGCCTATGGAGGTTCCATTGTGTTCCTAAAGAAGCCAAAACCCCTTGAAGGATCTTTCCTGTAAAATGAGTTCCCCTATCTGAGTCTATTGCTTCTACAATACTGTATCTTGGAATGATTTGTTCCAAAAATGCCTTAATACCTGATCCTGTCGTTGCTGAAGCAGTTGGAAATGCTTCTGGCCACCTTGCTAGCTGACATACCATTACCAGAAGACATGAAGCCTTCCCACTTGGGGCATCTCAGGAAAATCCACCTGGCATCTTTGGAAGGGACATGCAGCCCAAGGCCTCCCTCCCCTGGCAAGTTCCTTTGTAACTTGGCTGTTTGCTTTAGCACAGATCAAGCAACCTTCAACAGCTCGTTTTGCCAGTCTAAAAAGACCCCCAGCAACATCCAGCATGAGGAAGGCTTCTGCCAATCCTCAGGAGGTGCAAGGACTCTCTTCACGGAGTTCTTGTAATATTGGTAGGGCCAAAGCTTCTGGTATCTCTTGTTTGCCATCCCTTGTAAACCAATTATTGCCTTTTTTCTCTGCCACACGGCTTTTAACTGTATCTCGAAGTCCTCTGGGAGAAAAGACAGCTTCCCGGCCAGTGATGGAGTCACTGCGAGCAAAGGGGGCATCTTGGAGAGTTCTGGCAGAAGTGTTGCTTTCTGACTTTCTTCATCCACCAAAAAAGGAGACAGAGGAGGCCTGTAACATTCTTCAACTACAGGGAGAGGCCATGGGGCTTTTGCCATGGAGTCTCTCAACTGATTGCGGGACGCAGCCCCCTTTTGATGCGAAGTTCCTGGCAACAGCACCCTCGGAGGTACTCGGGAATTACAGGCTTCCAGAACTGCCTACTCTATGCTCCCCTCTAATATGCACCCCCCTCTTGGTATGGAAAAGGAAGAAAACGAAACTATTCCTAATGCTATTAAGTCTTTGCTGCCTTGCTCTAGGTTCAGGAATTTAACACGGCCTTGGCTGAGCAACAGTCTCTGTCGATTAGTAACAGTTTCTAGACTAAGACTTTCTTCTGTTACGCCCCTACCAGTAAATTCCTAGCCTTGTCTAAGGACGGATTCACACGGTCTCTTTGTAAAGACACATCTATGTTACTTCTTTCACTCCCACACCTTCTTGGCGGTGGGATGGCTCCCCCCGGCACAGCACCTGGCACAAAACCCCCCTATGCACATACACACACACCTGCACTTACCCTGCACTCCGCTGCACACACACACACACACACACACCTCCCGCACACACACCCCCCTCCACATCCCTGCCATGCTACTTGCAGTTGCCCCGCCCCTGCCATCCCGGCCGGCTGGCAGCACTCACTCCTCACATGCTTCCCCATGCCTTGCATTTCCTTGCTGCCCCCTCTGTAGCCTTCCCTCAACCTGCCTTTTCTCCCCTGCCTTGCATTGACTTGCTCACCCATCCCCCACCTGACTTCCTTTCACATTCGTCTAGCTCTGGCCTCACCTTTCCTTTTCCTTCTAGGACCCTCATTGCCTCGCCTCGCCTCGCCAAGCAAGGCCACACAGAGCACTTGGTCCTGGCCGCTTTTGTGTACCAGCAGTCCTCGAATGTACTTCTCACCTGCCTTGCCTATCCTTGCCTGGCCTTGGCAACACAACAGTTTCCTTGCCTTGCCCTGCTAGCTCTCTGGAGCCTTGCATTCCTTTGCACGTCCATGCCCCGCCCTTGACCTGCCTACTGCTTTCCTCCAGGGCCTTGGATTACCGAGCCCTTCTTGTTTCTGCCTGGCCTACCCATCAGTGGACTTCCCTTCCTACGGCCAGCCTTGCCTCTAACGTCTGGGCCTTCTCTTGCCTACCACTCCATTTGCTTTCCCCTCACTGCTCTGGCCTTGCTTACCTCTCCCTTGACTTGCCCACAATTGCCTGCACTTGCTTTGCAGCGCCTTGCCTGCATGGAAGGCGAGGGCAAGAGTGGTAGGCAGGGCAAAGCAAAGCCAGCAAGTTGTAGGTAGTGCAAGGCAAGGCAGCAGAGGCAAAGGAAGCAGAGCAAGGGTAGCTTAAGAAAAACTAGACAAGGTACTGAAGGCAAGGCAAGGCCAAGAGACTCGGAGTGCCTTTCCTTGCCAAGGCAAGGACATAGTGCCAGTGTTGCTGGAGCAGATGTTAAGGTAGCATGGGGAGGAATAGTCCAGCAAGACATTTCTCTTCTGGCCCCTGGGCGTGTAGGGGCAACTGTTGGATCTATTCTATACTGGAGGTGGATCAGTGGATGGATGTGTTGTATTTTGGAGGAGGGGATGCCGTTTCTTTGGAGATGGGCTTGTAGTTGCTCTCTTTGGCAAGGAGAGCAGGTTTGGATGTGCACATCAGGTGCTCTTAGGGATTTTAAAGGCTTTTCCCAAGAGGCAGAGCTCTCTCTGGCTTAGAGCTGTTGAGCTGTCCGTGGGAATGCAAAGGCCAAGCTTGTGAGCTTTTTGTCCTGGTGCCTTTAGTGTGTGAGCAGTCCGTGGTGCCGTTGTCTTTGGATGCTGACTCTGGGAGAGGGAAGGCTTAGGATGGTAGCTAGAGCTGAGAAGGAAAGTGCTGAGAACAGCGTGTGTGCTGCTAGTTTGAGGGGTGCAGTTGAAGTTGCAGGCAGCAAGATCTTCCTCAGCCCACACTGTTTTGAGCTCTGTTTTTGCCAGATGGTTTCAAGTTGGTGGGCAGAATCTGCGAGAGGGCAAAGATTGGTTTGGGCCAAAGAGGTTTGTCTGCCTCTTGGAGTGTGGTATAAAGAAGAGTCCGCTCTTGGAAGGGGAAGATGAGGGAAATCTTTTTGTCCTGAGGTGCTGTTGATTTGAGTGCAGGGACGTTTGCAACTTGCCTCTGCCCTTGGGGTGGTTTCGAGCAGCGCCAGGCGCTTGGCCTTCTTTTGCAAGTCGTCAGCGCCATCGTGTGCTTGTTTCGAGGAGCGCTGACAGTGCCGGGGGAAAAGCCAAACGCTTCGCTGGCGCCGCCCCAAGTCGTGTGCGAGCAGTTGCTGGAAGAGCTCCGCTGTGCATCCTGCCTCTTGGAGACACAAAAGAATGTGATCCTGCGCGTAGCGGGGAAGCAAGAGGAATCTTTTCATTGTTGGCTGTGCAGTTTCTAAGCGGCAAAAGTCAAGGCAGCTGCAGCACGGCCTCTTTCTTTCAGAACCTTTTCTGTGCCATCATGAACATGCTCAACATGCAACTCGCACCCACTGAACTGCATCAAAGGTCCTGGAGAGACGCACTTTCCTTCAAGCTCTAGCTACCATCCTACCCTCCACCTCTCGCCGATCCCAAAGCCCTTCCGAACATGCAGCAGCTGCACGCAGAGAACAAGTGCTAGAAGAAGGCGTTGGCCTTCAGAGTCCCTCTAAAGTCTGTAAACTAGGCGAAACATTGCAGTGACCAGCACTTTCCTTCGCAACTATCTATAAAGCGTCATCACATTCTCTCAGAGTGGCTAAGTTCACCCTTGCAGCACAGCAGCGTTTCCGGCCACAGTTCGGACTGAGAGATGGGCCAGGTGAGAAAGCATTTGTTGACTATCCCTCGTCTCTGGAAGACTTGATACTCGCAGCGCAATCACGTCCACACACCTTCAGCGTGGCCAAGTTCAAGCAGCTAGAGCTCACAGAGAGGGGAGAGGCAGGAGAGAAGCCGTTCCAAAAGTACCGTGTACTTAGGGCAGCATTCAAACTGTGCACAGCACTCTGCAGCACTGTAGACCGTGGCTTCTCTGACAAGACGTGCCATCCCATTGTTGGCTCTCGCAGCTCGCTTGCTAGCTGCTCTCCTGAAGAAAAGAACTAGGAGGAAAAGCCAATGCTGGGCTGCACCTTCCCCTTGCCTCACGTAAAGCCACTTCAACTCCCCGCTGCACTCTCTACTTCCCCTCTCCTTGCCATCGACCACTGTGTTTTCTGCTTCTCGGAGCCCAAAGGTAAGCGCCAGTGTTCCCAGGGATGCTTGGAAGAGGGAGAAGTAGTGGCACAAGTAGCTGCCGTTGAACTTCCTCCTTCTCAATGCTAACGTGAAGTCGGCAGGCAGGCGAGCCCCAGCCACGCTCCTTTCTCAGTTTCTACGCTGCGGACACGAGCCCGGTGCTCGGCGCCTTCGTTCGGCCTCTTTAGTAGCCATGTGGCGCTTTCATTCTGCCGGAGTCGAAGCGTCGTCTACTTGTGGCACAAAGAGCACGGTGCCGGCAGCCAAATGCTCCAGCCGACTGCTTCTGCCGACACACGCCTGGGCTATGCACTTTCCCTCTCAGCGACATACAGCTCTAAATGTAAAGGGAAAGATTCTCGGCTACGTCTGGCATAGAGAACAGCTTTAGTTCAACGGGCTTACCCAGAGCATGCCCCCGACGCGTGGGAACTTGTATTTGCACCACATTGCAGTGGCAGTCCTCTTTCCTTTACAGGCTGCACAGCGCCGGCAGATGGCCGTGCGCTCTGCACCTGCCTTCTCACTTCCAAGTAGCACCGCGCACATTAGAGCCTTCCTTGCAGGGAGAGAAGACGCGGCTAGGCGTCTCGCCCAGAAGAACGTGGCAGGGCGAAAAGGTGTTCTTCTTTTGTCTTCCTCGTCGCCCAGAGTGTGCTGCTGTGTTGAAAGTCTTGGCCAGCGAAAAGCTACTCCAGCAAGTATTTCTCTCCTGATGCATTGCGCTGAGTCAGAGCTGAGGAAAATCCTTGCACAGCACACTGTGGATGCGTGCAGTACACACGCTGAAGAGCGGCACGGCTAAAAGTCATCGCTGGGCTTCAGTTCTGTCCAGAGCACAGAAGGCGAAGAACGAAGCAGCTGGGCACCGGCTGCATGTACATAGTGGAGCGAATTTCACATGTCCAGCCAAGAGCTGCTTCACAAGCAGATTCAGCTGAGAATGCTCTGGCTGCTTCACAAAAGAAGGCGCAGCCTTTGCACTCCTGGACACTACCTGGTCAGAAGCAGGTTCTTACACCTTCAATGCTGCAGAGTCCATGCAGCTGGAGCACCCCCAGAAGGACGCGTCCAGCTGGAAGGCGTTCTTCAAGTACCCCCCTCTTCCAAGTAGCCTTGAAACTGAGCACAACACACTGCGGCTCGGCAGCTTCCTTCTCAGATAGACGTGCCGTCACATTATGCACTCTCGCAGCTCCGTTGCCCACTTGCAGCAGCTGCTCCCAAAGAAAAAGGCTCCAGAAGGAAAAGCCACTGCTGGGCTGCCCTTTCCCCTTGCCTCACGTGAAGCACCAGAAACTGTCCCCTGCACTCTCGATTTCCATTCTCCGTCGCATCTACCACTGTAATGTCTGCATCTCGAAGCATAAACCCCGGCACAATTCTTTCCAGGGAAAGCTGGAAGAGAAATAGGTAGCAGCACAGGTAGCTGCAAGTTTCCGACTGCTAAGATGAATCCGAAAACAAGCGAGTGGCAGCCACGCTTCCTCTTGCAGCCTGTGCGATGCCCACAGCAGCTCCGTGCTCTGCCTTCGTTTTTACGCTCGTCGTAGCAGGTCGCGCTTTCGTTTTGCTGGAGACGACCCGTCGTCTACTTCTCGCGCAGAGAGCGCGGTGCCGGCAGCCAAATGCTGCAGGCTGCTGCTTCTGCCGAAACACGCCTGGGCTATGCAATTTCTCTCTAGCGCTAGGTAGCACAACATTCTGTCTGCGTTGTGGTCTTTATCTTAAGGGAAAGCTTCTCGGCTACGGCTCGCCCAGAGAACTGTTCCGGGACAATACATGTGTTTTATTACCCCTTCTCGCAAGAAGACTGTGGTGCTGCGTTGGAACTGTTGGCCAGTGCAAGGCTAATCCATCATGTGCTTCCCTCCTGATGCATTTTGCTGAGCGAGAGCTGAGGAAAATCCGTGCACTGCGAACTGTGCATGCGTGCAGTATACACGCAGAAGAGCGGCAAAGCTCCTAGTCATCGCACACACCAGCCCAGTGGCCTGGGGCTGCGTTCTTCTCCCTTACCGGCGCTGGACAGAACTGAAGCATTCAGCTTTGGCTCTCTTCAGTGTGTGTACTGCACGCATCCACAGTGCGCAGTGCACGGATTTTCCTCAGCGCTACGTGCAAGTACAGCCTTTCTGCTTGGCAGAGCCCAACTGGCCGCACAAGCTCTCGCTCAGAGAAATGTGTCACGAGAGAAGCACTTGCTGCATTAGCCTTCCGCTGGCCAACAGTTGCAACGCAGCACATAGTCTTACTGCGAGAAGGGGTAAATAAAACGCACGCTTTCAGCACAGCAGCACAATCTGGGCGACGAGGAGGACAAAAGAAGACCATCTTTTCGTCTTTGCACGATTTTCTCTGCCACACATCTATCCACGTCTTTGCTCCCTGCAAGGCTCTAATGTGCGCCGTGCTACTTGGAAGTGAGAAGGCAGGTGCAGAGAAGCACTGCCATCTGCCGGCTCTGTGCAGGCTGTAAAGGAAAGAAAGACTACTCCTGGAATGTGGTGCAAATACAAGTTGCCACGGGTCGGGGTAAGCGCCGGGTAAGCCCGTTGAACTAGAGCTGTTCTCGGTGCCAGACGTAGCTGAGACTCTTTCCCTTTCCATTCAGGCTACAAAGCAAAGAGAATGTGGTGCTACCAAGGGCAGCGAAGGAAAGTGCACAGCCCAGGGGTGTTTCGGAAGAGACAGCAACCTGGAGCGTTTCTCTGGAGGGTTTCTCTGCCGGCGTGCCCTCTGTGCGACAAGATGACGACGGTTCGACGCCGGCAGAATGAAAAGAACGAAATGGTACGAAGAGCATAAGAATGAAGGCAGAAGCACCTAGCTGGTGTGTGCATGGCACAGGCTGCAAGAGGAAGCGTGGCTGCCACTCGCTTGTTTTCAGATTCGAATTAGCAGTCGAAAACAGAAAGTTCAACTTGCAGCTACATGTGCTGCTACCTATTTCTCTTCCAGCTTTCCCTGGAAAGAATTGTGCCGGGGTTTATGCTTCGAGATGCAGACATTACAGTGGTAGATGCGACGGAGAATGGGAATAGAGAGTGCAGGGGACAGTTTCTGGTGCTTGACGTGAGGCAAGGGGAAAGGGCAGCCCAGCAGTGGCTTTTCCTTCTGGAGCCTTTTTCTTTGGGAGCAGCTGCTGCAAGTGGGCAACGGAGCTGTGAGAGTGCATAGTGTGACGGCACGTCTATCTGAGAAGGAAGCTGCCGAGCCGCAGTGTGTTGTGCTCAGTTTCAAGGCTACTTGGAAGAGGGGGGTACTTGAAGAACGCCTTCCAGCTGGACGCGTCCTTCTGGGGGTGCTCCAGCTGCATGGACTCTGCAGCATTGAAGGTGTAAGAACCTGCTTCTGACCAGGTAGTGTCCAGGAGTGCAACACAGCACCTTCCTTTGTGAAGCAGCCAGAGCATTCGCAGCTGAATCTGCTTGTGAAGCAGCTCTTGGCTGGACATTTGAAATTCACTCCACTGAGTACATGCAGCCGGTGCCCAGCTGCTTCGTTCTTCGCCTTCTGCGCTCTGGACAGAACTGAAGCCCAGCGATGCCTTTGTGCTTTGCCCCTCTTCAGCGCCAACACTGCACGCATCCACAGTGCGCTGTGCACGGATTTTCCTCAGCTCGACGTACAGTCATTTTCTTGCTGTTTCACAGGGTCCACACTGTCCGCGTAGCTCTCGCTCAGCGAAATGCGTCAGGAGAGAAACACTTGCTGGTGTAGCTTTTCGCTCGCCAAGACTTTCAACACAGCAGCACAATTCGGGCAAGAAGAAGGAGAAAGGAAGAACATCTTTTCGCCCTGCCACGTTCTTCTGGGCGAGACGCCTAGCCGCGTCTTCTCTCCCTGCAAGGCTCTAATGTGCGCGGTGCTACTTGGAAGTGAGAAGGCAGGTGCAGAGAGCACGGCGATCTGCCGGCGCTGTGCAGCCTGTAAAGGAAAGAGGACTGCCACTGCAATGTGGTGCAAATACAGGTTTCCACGCTTCGGGGGCATGCTCCGGCTAAGCCGGTTAAAATAAAGCTGTTCTCTGTGCCAGACGTAGCCGAGAATCTTTCCGCAAAGATGCTGGCTACAAAGCAAAGAGAATGTGGTGTTACTTCAGCGCTAGAGAGAAATTGCATAGCCCAGGCGTGTTTCGGCAGAAGCAGCAGCCTGCAGCATTTGGCTGCCGGCACCGTGCTCTCTGGGCGAGAAGTAGACGACGGGTCGTCTCCAGCAAAACGAAAGCGCGACCTGCTACGAAGGGCGTAAGAATGAAGGCAGAGCACCGAGCTGCTGTGTGCATCGCACAGGCTGCAAGAGGAAGCGTGGCTGTCGCTTGTTTTCGGATTCACGCTGGCAGCTCGAAACTTAAAGTTCAACTTGCAGCTACTTGTGCTGCTACCTATTTCTCTTCCAGCTTTGCCCTGGAAACAATTGCGGTTAGGTTTATGCTTCGCGGAGAAAGGAGAGTGCAGCGGACAGTTTCAGGTGCTTGACGTGAGGCAAGGGGAAAGGGCAGCCCAGCAGTGGCTTTTCCTTCTGGAGACTTTTTCTTTGGGAGCAGCTGCTGCAAGTGGGCAACGGAGCTGCGAGAGTGAATAGTGTGACGGCACGTCTATCTGAGAAGGAAGCTGCCGAGCCGCAGTGTGTTGTGCTCAGTTTCAAGGCTACTTGGAAGAGGGGGGTACTTGAAGAACGCCTTCCAGCTGGACGAATCCTTCTGGGGATGCTCCAGCTGCATGGACTCTGCAGCATTGAAGGTGTAAGAACCTGCTTCTGACCAGGTAGTGTCCAGGAGTGCAAAGGCTGCGCCTTCTTTTGTGAAGCAGCCAGAGCATTCTCAGCTGAATCTGCTTGTGAAGCAGCTCTTGGCTGGACATGTGAAATTCGCTCCACTATGTACATGCAGCCGGTGCCCAACTGCTTCCTTCTTCGACTTCTGCGGTCTGGACAGAACTGAAGCCCAGCGATGACTTTTAGCCGTGCCGCTCTTCAGCGTGTGTACTGCACGCATCCACAGTGTGCTGTGCAAGGATTTTCCTCAGCTCTCGCTCAGCGCAATGCATCAGGAGAGAAACACTTGCTGGTGTA
Source organism: Coloeus monedula (assembly GCF_965178545.1). Taxonomy (NCBI): domain Eukaryota; kingdom Metazoa; phylum Chordata; class Aves; order Passeriformes; family Corvidae; genus Coloeus; species Coloeus monedula. The sequence continues at coordinate 114,266 of NW_028120693.1, read as the reverse complement.
GCTTTTCGCTGGCCAAGACTTTCAACACAGCAGCACACTCTGGGCGACGAGGAAGACAAAAGAAGAACACCTTTTCGCCCTGCCACGTTCTTCTGGGCGAGACGCCTAGCCGCGTCTTCTCTCCCTGCAAGGAAGGCTCTAATGTGCGCGGTGCTACTTGGAAGTGAGAAGGCAGGTGCAGAGAAGCACTGCCATCTGCCGGCGTTGTGCAGCCTGTAAAGGAAAGAGGACTGCCACTGCAATGTGGTGCAAATACAAGTTGCCAAGCGTCGGGGCATGCTCCGGCTAAGCCGGTTAAAATAAAGCTGTTCCCTGTGCCAGACGTAGACGAGAATCTTTCCGCAAAGATGCTGGCTACAAAGCAAAGAGAATGTAGTGCTACTTCAGCGCTAGAGAGAAATTGCATAGCCCAGGCGTGTTTCGGCAGAAGCAGCAGCCTGCAGCATTTGGCTGCCGGCACCGTGCTCTCTGGGCGAGAAGTAGACGACGGGTCGTCTCCAGCAAAACGAAAGCGCGACCTGCTACGAAGGGCGTAAGAATGAAGGCAGAGCACCGAGCTGGTGTGTGCATCGCACAGGCTGCAAGAGGAAGCGTGGCTGCCTCGAGTGCTTGTTTTCGGATTCATCTTAGCAGTCGGAAACAATGTCAAACTTGCAGTTACTTGTGCTGCTACCTATTTCTCTTGCAGCTTTCCCTGGAAAGAACTGCGATTACGTTAATGTTTCGCCATACGGCGGAGAAAGGAAATAGAGAGTGCAGCGGACAGTTTCAGGTGCTTTACGTGAGGCAAGGGGAAAGGGCAGCCCAGCAGTGGCTTTTCCTTCTGGAGCCTTTTTCTTTGGCAGCAGCTGCTGCAAGTGGGCAACGGAGCTGTGAGAGTGAATAGTGTGACGGCACGTCTATCTGAGAAGGAAGCTGCCGAGCCGCAGTGTGTTGTGCTCAGTTTCAAGGCTACTTGGAAGAGGGGGGTACTTGAAGAATGCCTTCCAGCTGGACGAGTCCTTCTGGGGGTGCTTCAGCTGCATGGACTCTGTAGCATTGAAGGTGTAAGAACCTGCTTCTGGCCAGGTAGTGTCCAGGAGTGCAACACAGCACCTTCCTTTCGGAAGCAGCCAGAGCATTCTCAGCTGAATCTGCTTGTGAAGCAGCTCTTGGCTGGACATTTGAAATTCGCTCCACTATGTACATGCAGCCGGTGCCCAGCTGCTTCGTTCTTCGCCTTCTGCGCTCTGGACAGAACTGAAGCCCAGCGATGACTTTTAGCCGTGCCGCTCTTCAGCGTGTGTACTGCACGCATCCACAGTGTGCTGTGCAAGGATTTTCCTCAGCTCTGGCTCAGCGCAATGCATCAGGAGAGAAATACTTGCTGGTGTAGCTTTCCGCTGGCCAAGACTTTCAACACAGCAGCACACTCTGGGCGACGAGGAAGACAAAAGAAGAACATCTTTACGCCCTGCCACGTTCTTCTGGGCGAGACGCCTAGCCGCGTCTTCTCTCCCTGCAAGGAAGGCTCTAATGTGCGCGGTGCTACTTGGAAGTGAGAAGGCAGGTGCAGAGCGCACGGCCATCTGCCGGCGCTGTGCAGCCTGTAAAGGAAAGAGGACTGCCACTGGAACGTGGTGCAAATACAGGTTCCCACGCGTCCGGGGGCATGCTCTGGGTAAGCCCGTTGAACTAAAGCTGTTCTCTGTGCCAGACGTAGCCGAGAATCTTTCCCTTTACATTTAGAGCGAATGTGCTGCTGTATGTCGCTGAGAGGGAAAGTGCATAGCCCAGGCGTGTGTCGGCAGAAGCAGTCGGCTGGAGCATTTGGCTGCCGGCACCGTGCTCTTTGTGCCACAAGTAGACGACGCTTCGACTCCGGCAGAATGAAAGCGCCACATGGCTACTAAAGAGGCCGAACGAAGGCGCCGAGCACCGGGCTCGTGTCCGCAGCGTCCAAACTGAGAAAGGAGCGTGGCTGGCGCTCGCCTGCCTGCCGACTTCACGTTAGCATTGAGAAGGAGGAAGTTCAACGGCAGCTACTTGTGCTACTACTTCTCCCTCTTCCAAGCATCCCTGGGAACACTGGCGCTTACCTTTGGGCTCCGAGATGCAGAAAACACAGCGGTCGATGCCAAGGAGAGGGGAAGTAGAGAGTGCAGCGGGGAGTTGAAGTGGCTTTACGGGAGGCAAGGGGAAGGTGCAGCCCAGCATTGGCTTTTCCTCCTAGTTCTTTTCTTCAGGAGAGCAGCTAGCAAGCGAGCTGCGAGAGCCAACAATGGGATGGCACGTCTTGTCAGAGAAGCCACGGTCTACAGTGCTGTAGAGTGCTGTGCACAGTTTGAATGCTGCCCTAAGTACACGGTACTTTTGGAACGGCTTCTCTCCTGCCTCTCCCCTCTCTGTGAGCTCTAGCTGCTTGAACTTGGCCACGCTGAAGGTGTGTGGACGTGATTGCGCTGCGAGTATCAAGTCTTCCAGAGACGAGGGATAGTCAACAAATGCTTTCTCACCTGGCCCATCTCTCAGTCCGAACTGTGGCCGGAAACGCTGCTGTGCTGCAAGGGTGGACTTAGCCACTCTGAGAGAATGTGATGACGCTCTATCGATAGTTGCGAAGGAAAGTGCTGGTCACTGCAATGTTTCGCCTAGTTTACAGACTTTAGAGGGACTCTGAAGGCCAACGCCTTCTTCTAGCACTTGTTCTCTGCGTGCAGCTGCTGCATGTTCGGAAGGGCTTTGGGATCGGCGAGAGGTGGAGGGTAGGATGGTAGCTAGAGCTTGAAGGAAAGTGCGTCTCTCCAGGACCTTTGATGCAGTTCAGTGGGTGCGAGTTGCATGTTGAGCATGTTCATGATGGCACAGAAAAGGTTCTGAAAGAAAGAGGCCGTGCTGCAGCTGCCTTGACTTTTGCCGCTTAGTAACTGCACAGCCAACAATGAAAAGATTCCTCTTGCTTCCCCACTACGCGCAGGATCACATTCTTTTGTGTCTCCAAGAGGCAGGATGCACAGCGGAGCTCTTCCAGCAACTGCTCGCACACGACTTGGGGCGGCGCCAGCGAAGCGTTTGGCTTTTCCCCCGGCACTGTCAGCGCTCCTCGAAACAAGCACACGATGGCGCTGACGACTTGCAAAAGAAGGCCAAGCGCCTGGCGCTGCTCGAAACCACCCCAAGGGCAGAGGCAAGTTGCAAACGTCCCTGCACTCAAATCAACAGCACCTCAGGACAAAAAGATTTCCCTCATCTTCCCCTTCCAAGAGCGGACTCTTCTTTATACCGCACTCCAAGAGGCAGACAAACCTCTTTGGCCCAAACCAATCTTTGCCCTCTCACAGATTCTGCCCGCCAACTTGAAACCATCTGGCAAAACCAGAGCTCAAAACAGTGCGGGCTGAGGAAGATCTTGCTGCCTGCAACTTCAACTGCACCCCTCAAACTAGCAGCACACACGCTGTTCTCAGCACTTTCTATACCTCCCCGTGCTACCTTAACATCTGCTCCAGCAACACTGGCACTTATGTCCTTGCCTTGGCAAGGAAAGGCACTCCGAGTCTCTTGGCCTTGCCTTGCCTTCAGTACCTTGTCTAGTTCTTCTTAAGCTACCCTTGCTCTGCTTCCTTTGCCTCTGCTGCCTTGCCTCGCACTACCTACAACTTGCTGGCTTTGCTTTGCCCTGCCTACCACTCTTGCCCTCGCCTTCCATGCAGGCAAGGCGCTGCAAAGCAAGTGCAGGCAATTGTGGGCAAGTCAAGGGAGAGGTAAGCAAGGCCAGAGCAGTGAGGGGAAAGCAAATGGAGTGGTAGGCAAGAGAAGGCCCAGACGTTAGAGGCAAGGCTGGCCGTAGGAAGGGAAGTCCACTGATGGGTAGGCCAGGCAGAAACAAGAAGGGCTCGGCAATCCAAGGCCTTGGAGGAAAGCGGTAGGCAGGTCAAGGGCGGGGCATGGCCATGCAAAGGAATGCAAGGCTCCAGAGGGCTCCAGAGGGCTAGCAGGGCAAGACAAGGAAACTGTTGTGTTGCCAAGGCAAGGCCAGGCAAGGCAGGTGAGAAGTACATTCAAGGACTGCTGGTACACAAAAGTGGCCAGGACCAAGTGCTTTGTGTGACCTTGATCCCGCGTGGGTCATGTCTCCTCTGCACCTAAAAGACTTGAGCTACCTGCTTTCCTTTGTAGGCAAAAGAACTCTCATTCTGGTCCCCGAGCTCAAGGGCAAAATGTGAATTGCCCTTGCAAGATTCAAGACATGCAAGGATTGCTCCAGACCAAGGCTGCCCATAGAGGTGAGTGTGGCAACACGCGTCCTCCCCTGGTCTTCCTCTCCTGTGATCCTGAAACACGGGAGATGCTTGAGAGCTTTGAGATTCCTAGGAGGAGCAGAAAGGGCAGGGCAAGGCCATGAAATGGCATTGAAAAGGGGTCTTGAATTCCAGGTGGGGGAGGGGTGAGCAAGGTCATGCAAGGCAAGGGAGGGCTTCAAGGGCAGGGCAAGGCAAGTGGTGGCTTGGCGAGGCGAGGCGAGGCGAGGCAATGAGGGTCCTAGAAGGAAAAGGAAAGGTGAGGCCAGAGCTAGACGAATGTGAAAGGAAGTCAGGTGGGGGATGGGTGAGCAAGTCAATGCAAGGCAGGGGAGAAAAGGCAGGTTGAGGGAAGGCTACAGAGAGGGCAGCAAGGAAATGCAAGGCATGTGAGGAGTGAGTGCTGCCAGCCGGCCGGGATGGCAGGGGCGGGGCCACTGCAAGTAGCATGGCAGGGATGTGGAGGGGGGTGTTAGTGTGCGGGAGGTGGGTGTGTGTGTGTGTGTGCAGCGGAGTGCAGGGTAAGTGCAGGTGTGCGTGTATGTGCATAGGGGGGTTTTGTGCCAGGTGCTGTGCCGGGGGGAGCCATCCCACCGCCAAGAAGGTGTGGGAGTGAAAGAAGTAACATAGATGTGTCTTTACAAAGAGACCGTGTGAATCCGTCCTTAGACAAGGCTAGGAATTTACTGGTAGGGGCGTAACAGAAGAAAGTCTTAGTTCTAGAAACTGTTACTAATCGACAGAGACTGTTGCTCAGCCAAGGCCGTGTTAAATTGCTGAACCTAGAGCAAGGCAGCAAAGACTTAATAGCATTAGGAATAGTTTCGTTTTCTTCCTTTTCCATACCAAGAGGGGGGTGCATATGAGAGGGGAGCATAGAGTAGGCAGTTCCGGAAGCCTGTAATTCCCGAGTACCTCCGAGGGTGCTGTTGCCAGGAACTTCGCATCAAAAGGGGGCTGCGTCCCGCAATCAGTTGAGAGACTCCATGGCAAAAGCCCCATGGCCTCTCCCTGTAGCTGAAGAATGTTACAGGCCTCCTCTGTCTCCTTTTTGGTGGATGAAGAAAGTCAGAAAGCAACACTTCTGCCAGAACTCTCCAAGATGCCCCCTTTGCTCGCAGTGACTCCATCACTGGCCGGGAAGCTGTCTTTTCTCCCAGAGGACTTCGAGATACAGTTAAAAGCCGTGTGGCAGAGAAAAAAGGCAATACTTGGTTTACAAGGGATGGCAAACAAGAGATACCAGAAGCTTTGGCCCTACCAATATTACAAGAACTCCGTGAAGAGAGTCCTTGCACCTCCTGAGGATTGGCAGAAGCCTTCCTCATGCTGGATGTTGCTGGGGGTCTTTTTAGACTGGCAGAACGAGCTGTTGAAGGTTGCTTGATCTGTGCTAAAGCAAACAGCCAAGTTACAAAGGAACTTGCCAGGGGAGGGAGGCCTTGGGCTGCAGGTCCCTTCCAAAGATGCCAGGTGGATTTTCCTGAGATGCCCCAAGTGGGAAGGCTTCATATCTTCTGGTAATGGTATGTCAGCTAGCAAGGTGGCCAGAAGCATTTCCAACTGCTTCAGCAACGACAGCATCAGGTATTAAGGCATTTTTGGAACAAATCATTCCAAGATACAGCATTGTAGAAGCAATAGACTCAGATAGGGGAACTCATTTTACAGGAAAGATCCTTCAAGGGGTTTTGGCTTCTTTAGGAACACAATGGAACCTCCATAGGCCCTGGCACCCCCAGAGCTCAGCTCGGGTAGAAAACAATGAATAGAGAAATAAACACCTTTTGAAGCTGGTAATAGAAACCAAGATGCCATGGCTAGGGCTTTGGACATTGGCTTTGGCGAGAATGAGAGCCCGACCCAGAAGAGGGATTCCGTTCTCCCCCTTTCCGTCGTTGTTATGAATTACCCGGGTAAGTCTCAACCTAGTGGGGGAGTAGAGGTAAGTGATGTATATTTAAAACCATCTGTGGCCAGGATACTGCTTCTTGTGAAACCCCTTCGACAGGAAGCTCAGCTGGCACAAGCCCCACCTTTGGACTTTGCTGCTTGTAACATCCAACCAGGAGATTGAGTCCTAGTTAAGGAATAGAAAGAAGCGCCAGTGGCGGTGAAATGGCGTGGCCCATTCCAAGTGTCACTGACGACAGAAACAGCCATGAAGACAGCTGGACACAGGTGGACCCGTCACTCTCGGGTCAAGGTCTCTGAAGCCTCAGAGATTTGCACATCTCAGCTGGAGGAGAAGGCCGGGAGGCTGTGACTGACACTCTGCAGGAGTGGGCCGGAGCAGTAGCCAGTGCTTCGACATCAGAGGAAGCCCTGCGTGCCTACCCACAGACCACCTGCTGAAATAGTCTCTATGGGCATCCCTCCTCTAGAATCTCCACTCACTGGGGCGCTAATACTTGCTGGATTCTTTTATGTTAAGTGGTTTCTGTGTCTTCAATTGCCACAGGTGGTGCAGAAGACAACGGGAAAATTAGACTAGCTAATTAGATCACACTATTAAAACATTTTCCTGAATAACTCTACTTTTATATGGTCAGCTAAGTTTAGGCCAGGAGTGGGAGAATCAATTTGCAGCCTTAGCAGAAGAAGTAGCAAAAGTTTTTCACCTTAGCAATTGCTGGCTCTGTGGAGGGCCAGGAGGATCTGAAGAGTGGCCATGGTTGGCTAGCCCAGCTGAACCTAAATGGTGGGTCAATGTGAGGGCCACAATAGGATGGGATTTGGGGCCAAAGAAGGAAGTCCATGGCCACTTCATTCTTCTCCAACAGGCACTTATTGCCTAAACAGGACAGGGCGGGTCTATGTAGGAAAAGGCGTTTGTCAATTGACTTTCCCTCTGGCTTTAAACAATTGGGTTTGGACCCACAATTGCCCTCCTTACAATTGTTCCAAATATCAAGACAATTGCAATCAAAGAGCTGTTCAGCTCACTAATGGTAGCTGCGTAAGGTGTTCTTACCAAAAACATTTGGAAGCCTGTAAAGCAATGCGGAGGGACAAGGGGTTTTTTTGACCACCTATTTTTAAGCTGTCCCCACAAAAATCCCACAAGTAGAAGACATGTTGTTTGTGATTATCAGTGGGAATGGCAACAGCAGATTGGAACTCAAAGCCTTTTAGTGAGTTCTGCTCCAAATCCAACCAAGCAACTTGCAGATGTAAATGTAGATGGGAACCCTGTGTGGGAGCTTGGTAATGCAAATGCTGTGACCCCTATGGTGGGGCAGCTATTGTTGGAGGACCGTTAGGCCAGGGAAACCCGCAGTATTTTGACCCACCAATTGATGACCAAGGGTAGGAAGGCCCCTTTGCTAATGGAACACGGGCTTTGAAAGGACATGATTGGATTTGTGACCAACATGCTTAGCTCAGGTTACCTCCAAACTGGTCAGGGATATGGTATATCCCTGGGGTATATTAGACCGTTGTTCTTTTTGCTACTACAAATTCAGGGAAATCGCTTAGGAATCCAAATCTGTGATGATTTAATTAGAGAAAAGCAGTCAGCTGATGCAGCCTTGGCTGCAGGGAGCACCCCAAAACGGGGAAAAGATGAATGGCCACCAGAACAAGTTACGCAACATGATGGACCAGCCACTTGGAAACCTAAGGAATTAATCCCAGATGCCTGGGAACCCATTTATCATTTGAATGAGATAATTAGGGTACAAGCTGTCTCAGAAATAATTACCAACCAGCCAGCCACAGCTCTTGACCGTCTTGCTGAGCAACCCACTTCAATGAGGAAAGCGGTATTTCAACATTGGATGGTATTAGATTATCTGTTAGCAGAAGAAGGAGGAGTTTGTGGGAAATTAAATGACTCGAGCTGCTGTTTGCAAACAGATGACAGTGGAAAAGTGGTCAAACAAATAACAGAGGAAATAACCTCAGCTCATGGACCTGTCCAAGTGTTGAAAAGATGGTAATGGGACATGTTTTCATGGTTAACTGGCCAGCTATGGGCTAAATGAATACCATTTCTCCTCTTCTATGCTATAGCAACTCTAATCTTTTGACCATGCGTGACACCATGCTGGGGGCAGCTCTTTCAGCAGGTGGTCAAGGGGATGTTGCTAGCAGCCATGCCTACCTGATCCAGAAAGGACTACAAAAGGACAGAAAAGGATGTCACTGCAAATAATAGCAAAAGCCCAGAAGACTCAAGAAGAAAAAATTAAATCAATGGTAATTAAGGTTTGTAAAGACAAATACAGATTAAATAAAAAAAGGAGGGATTAAAAGGAATGAGATGGATGAGTCTTTACAAACAGACCGTGTGAATCGGCCTGTAGACAAGGCTAGGAACTTATGCGGAGTGAAGTAACAGAAGAAAGTATTAGTTCTCTAGAACTGTTACTAATCATCAGAGACTGTTGATTAATCAAGGCCGTGTTAAATTCCTGAACCTAGAGCAAGGCAACAAAGACTTAATAGCATTAGAAATGGTTTTTTTTCTTCCTTTTCGATGCCAAAAGGGGGGTGCATATTAGAGGGGGACATAGAGTAGGCAGTTCTGGAAGTCTGTATCTCCCGAATACCTCAACCAGTGGGGAAAAGGAAGAGGGTGCTGTGGCTGGGAACTTGACATCAAAAGGGGGCTGCATCCCGCAACCGTTTGACAGACCCCATGGGAAAAGCCCCATGGACTCTCCCTGTAGTCGAAGAATGTTGCAGGACTCCTCTGTCTCCTTTTCGGACATCAACCTCAGGCATGGTGGATTAATTTTCCCTAACGGCAGCGACCTGCTGCGTGGTCTCCGTGCTCCTCCCCAGCCCCCCGGGAGGTGTCAAATAGTTGCCGGCGGCTCCTACCGCGCGTTACAGACGGCTGCGCGGCGCCGGGGCTGCTCGCAGTGCTCCCCTGCCCCGCCAGGGCTGGCCGCGGGCTGCGGAGCCACCTCGCCACCGGCGCGGCCAGGGCCGGGGCCCTTCTCGACAGCAGCCGAGGGGCTGCGGAGCGGGCGGCTGCGGGACGATCAGCTCTTTTATGCCGCGCCGTGCTGCCGCCTCCATCTAGCTCCCCATCGCGCCGCCGGCCGACCCCGCCTGGCGCGTTCACGCTCGGCCGCGCTCGCCGCCCGCCCAGCCTCGCCGGAAGCTCTCCCGCCCGGGCCGTGCCCCGGCTCCGCCTGCGGCTCGGCAGGGCCCGGCCGCACGCGTGCTGCGTGGCTCGGAGCACCCGCGTTGCGCCGCAGGCGACGGGGAAGGCGGGGCGGGCCGGCGCCATGGTGGTAGCGCGAGGAGAGGAGCGCCCGGGCGGGGCGGCGAGTGGCGCGGCGGTGAGCGCTTCTGCTTGCTGTCGCTCGGCTGCCGCCCACGGCAGGTGCCGTGTGACCCCGCGGAGCGGCGGGGCCGGCCGGGCGGTGCGCGGCGAGGCTTTCGGCCAGCGGCGGCCGCAGCGACAGTCTGCTGGCACTGCCCGTGCCGGTGGAGAGAGCGGGGATCCGAGGCCGGCCTTCCTAGGGTAACGAGGGGCGACCGCCTTTGCCGCGCTGCCCTCCGTGCAGCACGTGGCCGATTCCGGCGAAGCCGGGGTCTCCGCAGCGGCGCGGGCGGGAGGGAGTGGGGAGCGCGCTCGGTGCTCTGCCGGCCGCTCCCGCCCAGCGCTGCGCTCCGCCGAGGCGTTTTCCCGCCCGTCCTGGGGAGGACACAAGGGACACCAAAGTTGGAGCTTAGCTGTCAGGGGAAACAACTTCCCTCCACTGGCGACCTCCTTTTCCCTCTGATTCAGCTACCTTGTGGTAGGTGCGATGGTGCTGAAGAAGAGTGGCGGCTGGGCACAGTTGCTGGCATAGGTGGTGCGAGAGCTCCACGCAAGCAGCTTGGAGTGGCATGTGCGAGGGTAGGAAGGTACGGCACCCACAGCTGAAGGTAAAAAAGTCAGGGCATGTCATCAGCCGCAATCGTGCTAAGTTGTTCACCTTTGCAAACTGCTTGCCGAGTTGTTCCTTTTCTTAGGTAATGGGGGTTTGTATCAACCAGAACTGCATATGGTCAGTATTTGCAGAGAAGGTTACGTGGACTGTTGTTGAAGTGAGTGTAGCAGTTTCTATGGCATTCTGCAAAAAAAGTGACAGGTCTCTCTGTGTTCCCCAATTCTTAACAAAAATGAAGTTCACAAAGCCCTGAAAAGAGGTTTTACAAAACTTCAGGGATTTTTTCCTGCGAGTACTGTGGAGACAACCATAGTCACCTTGTCTTTCCAAAAGTGAAGGTTACATCTTTTTGTCCAAGAGCATCAAGTGCTTTTGATCAGCGTTTGTGTGCATGCATTAGCCTTGTTCTTGTTCTTCCTTGGAGAACTTTTACAATCCTCAGATGATCTGTGTAGGCTGCAGACTGCAGTGGTGAACTTGAAGGCTTCCAGCAGAAGGGAGATGCTGTCCACGTTTTGGATTTTCCTTAGTCTGAACCTTCAATGTCCAAGGCTTCACTTTTCAAGCAGTTGGAAGAGCTCCAAATGAAGATATGAACAGGTCTTAATTGACCTTGTCACCGCCTCAGTTCGTCAGGTAATGCTGCGCACTGGATTTAATTGCCTAGTGCAAGATGTGCTAAAAATATGTAAGAGTATCTCCTCGATTACCCTCCCAGAAGGGTTTGAATGGAGAACAAGGAGTTCCGAAGACAGGCATTTGGTGTACGAGAAGTAGAACTTAGTGGATTGCAGGGCACTGCATGCACAAATGTCTAAGGAGGATCCATCTTTTTATGCCCCATCTATGCTTGTTCTCATTTGAACTCCTGAACATTCTGGAGGTTGGTTTTGTTAGGGTTGTGGCTGGGGAAGGGGTGGTGGTGGGGGAGGGGTGGGTGTTGTTTCTGATCTTTTTAATTTCCAGGATAGTGTACAAAGAACTTGTGCCCACAACCAGCAGTATGAAGCAATGCAGGTATAAAAGAAGGTCACCGAAATGTCGGATAATATGAATCTGAAAGCGCTTCAGTATTTTACCCAGGAGTTTCACTGCAACAAGGTGATTGTCCTTGACAGAAATGTAGTGGCAGGCTTATGCCATGCTAGAAGTGATGACCTTTCTCTGCCCCAAATTGACCAGCAAGATCTTTTGGCTCTTGATTGAAACCCCTGAGCCAGCTGTGTTTCAGGCTGCAGAAGCTGCAGGTGTTGTGGCAGGCGCGGGGTGCAGCCCTGCCTGCCGGTCCCGACCTGGCGCACGCCGGTGGCAGCCGTCAGCGCCTGGGGTCCCCTGGAAGGGGGATTTAATCATTTCTTCTCTAGCATTTGCTTGTGTTTTGTCAAGATTCTTTAATTCACTAAATAGTAAATTTAAAAAATTAGCTGAATGATAATAATTTTGAAGTCTTCTGAGGCAGAACTGGGAAGGTTAGAACATATTTGTATGATTTCAAATATGTAGAAATTCTTAAATGACAAACGTTAACAAACTGACAATGCAAGCAATTATGGTGACACTTTACATTTCATTGGTTTTCATGCAGCTCCATCCCATGTGTTGGTAGGTTCTTAAAAAGTGAAAATTTGGCCCACTAGACCGATTATTAAAAAGAAGTACAACTCCTTGGGGCTAACACAAAGGGACAGCGTCCACGTGAGTAAATGGTTATCACATTTAGATGTGATTCTGCTGCTTGCACTTTCTCTGCCCTCAAACTGCTTTCTTTATCGTCAATGCAGGGATGTTTGACATTCTTAGAAAAGAGAAAAGAAACAGATTTCCTCAAAAAAAAAAAAAAAAAAAAAAAAAGAAAAAAAAAAAGCCAGGTGAAATTAATGCAATGTTAATTGCATTAATTTATTCAGGTGGCGTTTTAGTTTTTATTCTATGAAGTGCTTGTTGCACCACTTTTGTTGTTTCCCACAGATTTGGAGTGGGATTTCCTCCAGTTGATTGTTCAGCAGAGGGAGTGAGACTGCCTTCAAAAGTTTTGCAGGAGTTGCATCTGTGAATCGGGCACGTGAGTTGCCTTTTTTTTTCCCCCCAGATTTTCGTAGGCTTCTGTTTTTCACCGTGGATCAGTTCACCTTGGATCAGTTTGCTCTTTTTGTTCCAGTGATTTTTTCTTTTGGACATGTGTCACGATCCGTTAATACAAGTAAGGGTCGTGATGGTTTGTTTACAGATCTCAGAGTGCAAAAGGACACAAGGGATTTCAGTTTTAATCAAAACAGTGCACCTTTGTTAAGTACCCACAACACGGTAACGCGATAGAGGAGAGAAAGAGAGAGAGAGAGAAAGAAAAACAAAGTAAAAGAGTAGAGAGGAAGAAAGGGGGGGTAATGGCTCCCAACGGATGAGACGAAGTCCTCGTGCTCTGCTGCCAATAGATTTGTCTTCTTTCCGTGGGGAGATCTCATCTCAGTTATTTCAGAAAGTCCCTTTATAGGCCTTTTTTGAAACGAGGGCCAACTGGCCAAGACCATATCTGTGTTTCGTAATAACATTGCAAAACTAAAAGCTAGCCCTAACTATCCCAGGTACATAGCAAGCATGCCTTTCTCCTATGCTAACTATACTGCCTGCTATGGTTTGCGGCCTAGCAGCGTTAGCGCGTCTACTTCTGGCATGAGTTTAGCAGTGCTCTCGCTTCTGCTTTCTAGCTGTATCCCCACATCTCGCCCTTTTCCCCAAGAGGTGGGGCAAATCTACAGCCGTTGTTATGAGGCCCGTTGCTTTGGGAAACAGGTACAGGACAGGTGTAGAGGACAGGTCATTCCTTTCCGCTTCAGCGCAGTCCTTCCCGCCTGGGCAGCAAGAACGGCGCAGTCCACTGTGACCTGCACAAATTTCCTCAGGAATGCGTACCAGTTCCCAGCGGGCACACCTGCAGGCAACAGTTGGCAGACATCCCACCTTAGGCAGGTCGGAACTCCTGTGTTTAGCCTCTGTCCTCGGCGATGATCGTGAGGCAGATGAGGGATCTTCAGACCGTCTCTTACACCACCCCATGACTCACGATTGTCATCAGGAGAGCTCCATCAGCACGATTTCGTAGTGTTGTTGCGAAGTCTTCAGGACTCGTTAATGTTGGTAGCATATCCCAGAAAAGGGTAGAGAAAATAAGAAAAGAGAAAGAAAAGGAAAAAGAAGGAATAAGTAATTTTTAATCAAAATACACCTGTAATTTTTAATCATGTCTTATCTTATTTTAATACTCATGTAGTTCATCTTGTGTCAATAACCTTAGGGGTGTCCACAGTGGATGGGATAGTGTCCAAATTGTGCACATCTATTACAGATGTCAACCGTTTCATCATTCTGCAATTCATGATGTGTAAGATTGCTGATAAAACAAACCCAATCAAAACTAAAATCAAGAGAACAAGGATGGGATGACACAATTTGTTCAGGACACCTGTAGCAGTAGGTGAGCACCCAAAAGGAGTATCCCACCAGCTGTGTCCAGCATCTTTCTTTCCTCTGTCTAGAAAACAATGTGTTTCTTTCCCATTGTGATCAACAGTTACCAAGGTTTTCTGTCTGTTTTTCTTGATCTTTTCCAAAATTCCAATGAAATCCTGGTGAAGCAACAAGTGCTTTACCTAAGTAAGGTTCATCCCAGTGGGGGTAGGCAATAATTGGTGGATCACTGTGTAATTGGACTGTAAAATACAATAAGAAGTAAGTGGGGCTAAATAAGAGAAATCACATCCTGTGCTTTTAGTCAAGTTACAAACACAAGAATTTGAATGAGTTTTAGTATCTACAACTACATTTTCTAGAAATACCTTATCACATGCAGTTCTTAAGCATGCACATCCATTGCCTATATACACAAGCACTGTTTCAGGAATCTTGTTAGGATGAATTTCAAAAGGACAGATATTTTGTTCTGTGTCCAAACAAATGTCTTGAGGTCTAATTGCACTGCTTTCACAGATAAACCCTTGTTGCTCTCGGACAATACAAGTTTCCAAATTAACAGTTTGCCACTTCTTCCCAGTTTGACGGGCCCATTCTCTGTGCTGGAAAGGGTAGAGAATAGCTGCATCATGGTTCAGCCCTAATGCAATGATAGGGACTATCCAATGCACTGAAGCATTACGTATGGTTAGTACAAAGGCTGTGGCTGTGTTTGTGATGGGATTGTAGGTAAAATTCACTAAATTCCACCAGGATTGGAATTCTCTTTCAAAATCAGTGGCACCGTCCCAGATTATTTTCCGAATTTCAGTAGGAAAAGTGCCTTCTTTGCCTTCTCTTACAATTGAGGCAGCAACGGACTGCATCCACAATTGAGCCTGGACGCAGCTGAGAGGCAAAGAGATGTTGTTTTGCGTAGCACGGAGCATGCCAATTATCAATTTGTGGTCATTCACATTTACCTTTTCTCAATTTGGTAATATGTTTGATAACAACCGCTGATGGCTTGTTGTATTTTAGTCAAATCTGTAGTTGTGGCAGCCAATTTATTCATTAGCACTTCTGAATCAATACTATTTAAGATTCCCAATCCTGTTCCCACAACGCCGGTTATGTCTCTTTGCGTCCGTTTCTTAGAAGGGTTCCGCTTTTGCAACCCGGTTGTCTGCCCCTTGAAGGAAGTCTGCAGAAAAGGTGAACAAGCTGGCTGAATTTCTGAGACATTGTTTTGCATCAGCAACTTGACTTGTTTAAGGGACCATGCCGGATTGAGCAATAGTTGTTGTTGGCCTGTTTTTGTGATTATACGTGGTCCAATTTCAAAAATTCTCGGGCTTAGCATGACCGGTGGTTGGGTGGTAGGTATTGCAACATCGACTTTGAGTTCCCCCCAGTATTTTGTATTGTTTTTACCACACGTGACTTTATGGGGAAATTGTACAGCAATTAAGGTTTAGCCAACAATCTTGATTTTGAATTTCACCAAACAAAACACGGCCATGAGGTCCAATGCTATAACTGTGTACAGGTTCGGTAAAACATTCAGCAATTAATCCACATCGTATTGTAACATCGTCACCTCGGGTTACCATAAAGGGTGGAAAAACTTTATTCTTGTCATCTAACACAAGGGGGGTACTTATACCGTGGTATGTGATTACTGCACTCAGTATGGGCTTTGCTGCGGCGTTTATTTTGAATTTATAAGTTAAACCTGTCAGACTTGGCTGATCTGCCGGGTTATTTTGCCAATTGCATGTTGCATAGGTCGGTTTGGTTAGAGGAAAGTTATACCAGCAGTCAGTTAGTTTGTTTCTGCGAAGCTTTGTGATTTCCACATTGTTGGTACTGGGGCCTAAGGTGTAGTTACCGACATTCTTCTGACAACTACACAGGATGAAGGGGGTTTGTTTGTCACACACCCACTCCGTTGTAGGGCAGAGTTTGGCCGTAATGTTGGGGTGCAAATCACTTTTCCCATCTGGTTTTAGAACATTTCCAGCGATTGCAATGGTGGAAGCTTTCTGGTAAAGAGATCCTTCTACTTTTCTGCATCCTACCTTAATTTGTTCACCTCTTGTTCCTTTTAGGATTCTAGTCCAATCCTTCAAGTCCCATCCCCATTCACTTGGACGGTATACCTCAGAGTCGTGCAGTGCTACAGTGGCTAGGTTCGGGCAACCATCTCTGGGATAGGATCCTAGAGCACTAGTGTACCTAATGGTAGCTTCAGACCATGGCCACTCAGCTGGTTTTTGGCCCTGGTGTTGTGGTAGGATGCAGAAAAGTATCACTAGTCTTATCATGGTTTATGTGCTCTTCTTCATGTCCCTCGGAGTTCTTCTGTGAAAAGTGAACACAACAGAGTCTGCCACCAAAAGGCAGAAAATTAGAATGATGGAATGATGCAGCGTGTATGTATCCGATGCTCTCTCCCTAGGGCATCAGAGGCTAGCCATGCATATTTATTCAGAGGGCGTTTTAGCACTAGTGGTACTTCTCCTACGGTAGGGAGATCTACCGAAACAGGTTGTCCAGGGTAGTGTGCAGGATTCTTAGGATCATTTGGTCCCTGCAGTGAGAGAATTATGCTTGGAGCTGTTGGGAAAAAGACAGTGATTTTGGGACACCCGTTTACCCCCCATCTATCATTCACACCTTTCACAGCTTCCCATAGCCGAACATCCCAATTTCCCTCCTGTGGTTTCAAAAGTCCTTTCAAGAGACCATTGGTCCTTTCTACAATGCCGTTAGCTTGAGGGTAGTAAGGAGTGTGACAAGTCCGTTTAATCCCTTCACCTTTTGCCCAGTCCTGTACAACTTTGGCAGTAAAGTGAGACCCGTGATCAGATTGAATTTCTTGTGGTTTTGGGAAAGTTCCAAACCATGCCTGCAATGCTTGAACAGTATGATCTCCTGTAGCTCTTTTAAAAGCGTTGGCCTGGACTAACCCAGATATCATCTCTACTCCTACCAGCCCAAAGTGTTTACCTCCTGACTTTTTAAAGGGGCCGATATAATCTACCTGCCACGCTTCCCGTAAGCCTTTACCCTTTCTTAAATGCAGAGGGTCATCTTCCAAAGGGTGTCTTTCTAGCCGTCTGCGACGTTGTTCACAGGCTGACATGCATGTTTTACACATTTCTCTGGTAACAGACCAACCGCGAGCAAGGGCTTCTTTGTACAAATCTTTTGCACCTGTGCGTTGTCTTTTTACATGCAACCATTCTAAGAAGTGCTCCCAGTCCTCTGTAATTTGATCTTTTTTCACAGGACTTAGTCTTGCTAATTCGTCAGCTCTAGTGTTCCACTCTCCTGCTGGATTTCCATCTGTCTGGTGAGAGGCTACCCACTCCACGGCAAAATTCCCTGGACTTGCAATACTTAGAATTTCTTGCTACTTTTCCTTTTGCCATACTGGGATTCTGTTAACTTCACAATCCTTTTGCTGCCAAAAAGGAAGCCACTCAGTCCATCCCTTAAACACAGCATAGGAATAATCGGTGTAGATACAGACAGGAGAAGTATTCTGTGCCTCACGTTGGAAAACACTCCAAAGAGCTATCAGCTTGCCAACTTGGGCACTGCCTTCCCCCTCTGTGATAATTCCTTCACCTGAGGAAGTGTGGAGGGCTACAGCCTTATGTTTCCACACCTTTCCTTCTCGCTTGGCAGAAGCATCCGTAAGCCAAGAATTTGCTGACCGTTTGGGGGAAAAAGGAGGGGCTACTCTAATGACTGAGGCAGGTTTGTCCTGGCTGCTACCCAAGTTTTCAGTTTCTTGGATTGCCAGATTTTTTACAGCTCCTTCAGTTCTTGAGAAGACGCTACAATCATGTTCAATCTGAGCATACCACTTCCTTACTGAGGTCCTCTGGGCCACCCCGTCACGTGGGGGTGGTGCCAGTAGAGACAGCCTTAATAACTTTGAAAGGGCCTCTCAAAACAATTGGTTGTTGTTGTGCAATCTTCTCCGCTTCTAGGAGAGCTAAGCTAACCACAAACAATCCTTTCTCCCAGGTAGTGTACCTTTTTTCAGCATCTTTAAAGCCACGGGAGTAAAAACCAAGAGGCTTCGTCGGACCCTCAGGACCCCGCTGCCATATGTGTACTGACAACCCTGAGGAGACCTGAAAAGCATCTGTGGGATGAATAGGGCCCAGGGCTTGGTGAGGCTGTTGCTTCAAAACCCAACAATTGCAGTGCTTCTTCTTGGGAAGCACTCCATTCCCATTTTGTCCCTTTTCTTAACAAGTTGTAAAGAGGTCTGGCAATTATGGAAAATCTGGGATGTGTTTTCTCCGGAGCACTAATAATCCTAAAGCATGTTGGAGATCTTTTTTGGATTCAGGCATTTTAATCTGATCTGAAGAGGTTAGGGTATCAGGTGGGATACGTGTCATACCTCCTTTCCACCAAATTCCCAACAATTTCACTTCATGTGAAGGGGTTTGGGTTTTTTCTGAGGGAATTTGCAAATCAAGGCTTTCTAAGTGGGAGGTTATTTTCTGTTGGGTATCTCTCACTTCTTCTATTTCATCTCCTCCCACAAGGGTCTCATCAGTGTGTTGATGAACAGCTAGATTGTCCGCTTTGGGTACTTTTTCGAACTCTTGGGCTAAAGCGTGATGAGCCAGGGTAGGAGAATGTTTGTACCCTTGGCGAAGCCTAGTGAAAGTGCGTTGCTGTCCTTGCCATGCGAAAGCAAAACGGTCCATATCTTCTGGCTGTAAAGGTGTCGTAAAAAACATGTCTTTGACATCTACAGGTGGCATGATTGAATGAGCCTTTTCTTGAATCAATGTTATGAATTCTGCTAGATTTGGGACTGCTGCTGTAAGAGGGTCTGTGTTAGCATTTAGCCTACGAAAATCTATTGTCAGCCTCCACTTCCCATTAGGATTTTGCACTGGCCACACCGGAGAATTGAAAGGAGAATGGGTATGAAGTATTACTCCTTGTTGTGGTAGCTCCTGTATCACTGGCTTGATACCCTCTTTGGCACCCAGGGGAAGGAGGTATTGTTTCACATTAGTTACTTTGCTGAATGGTAGGGAGGCTGCAGCTTGGAGCAGTCTGATGTTAAAATGTGGTGTGCCAAAAGACCACAGAAGACCCTCTGAGTCCTCCCACTGCCTCCTAGCAAGGGCATTCAGCCCTAATACATTGGTGGGAATATCTCCAATCACCCCATGGATGGAGAGTTGGTTTTCCTCTCCAGGCAAAGGGAGCTTGACTAAGGCCCCATTCATAGATTCTGTTGTTGTGCCCAAGGCACTTAAAACACAATATCGGTTCTTTGTTGGAACAATTCCACACCTCTGGGCATCTTTCTTTGTCAGTGCAGAAATTTGTGCCCCAGTGTCAATCAGAAAAGTTACAGGTGCCCGTTTAGGACTTGTAATAGCTGTGATCGTTATATCTCCCGTTTTATTTTTAGTGAGCATTCTCAGGTAGACCTATGCTCCGTTTCTTTGCCCACTGACAAGAAACAGAGGGTCTAGTTTCCCTGGTTTTGAGGAAGAATCTGTTCTGGCTCATTGGCCGGACTTTGAGGGAGAAGTGGCTTTGACTCACTGCCCAGATTCTGAGGGAGGAGGGGTGCACTGGGTTGAAGTGACGGATTCGGTAGAAGGGGCTTTTGGCAGTGCCAGTTAGACACTACCTTACTCAACTGATCAAGGGCTAAGCCATCCATCGCATTTCTGGGGACCCCCTTTTTGATACCTAATAAGCACCAATGCTGACGGTTAGGGATCTCTGGTTACATTCTTTGGTTTTTCACTATGAGGAGCCCTAATGTACCTGACACCTTTTGTTTTTTCTGATTTTTCCTCTGGGATTTTTATCGGTCCATATTTCCTACTGTAATTAATCAGATCTTCTTCAACCTCACTCCATGTCCAAACTTTGCAATCACCGGCAGGTGAATTTGATTGTGAACCTGGCGGCTGAGAGGGGGTTGAATATGGAGTAAACCCAGGATCGGTAGATGCAGTTTGGTCGCTCGGGTTTCCAAGGAATCTGTCCAACCTCTCTACAGGACCTGCAGCATCTATGGTTTTTTGAAGGACAGCTGCTGTAGATTGGAGTGTTTCTGGAAGGCCTCGAATTAAAGGGGTCATCAGTTCAGGTTTCACAGGTAATTGCGTGGGGGATTCATATCCAGGAGTTAATTTCCTTTCATGGATCATTTGCAGACAGGCAGCTTTGTGGACGCTTTCTAGAAGTTGATCAGGGGTACCAACTGTAGCGAAAGGGTCTCCCCTTTCTAAAGGATTGAGTCCCCCGGCCCAGAAAGCTGCGTGCTGAGTCAGCGACCATGTGTTACGTTTGTCTCCTGTTGTTAAGAGAACTCCATGTCCCCAATATCCACTGGCCTCCTGTTCAGTGAATTGAATTTGGTCTCCTCCGGTGAGAGACACTTGGAAGACATATTCCGTCTCAGCTTCGTGGGGAAGCCGCCCGTACTCCTTTTTTAACTTTGCCAACTCAGTAGCAGTGTATGGTATTTGTTTAGTGGTGATATGCGGTTCAAAATCTTCATCATTGATATCATTATATTCTGTTTTAATTAGAGGTCTCATAGGAGGGCAGCAGTTTTCCCCACAATTTTTCACTAGCACTAGTTCTTCCTGGGGGTATATTTGGTTAATGTGAGGAGTTTTCTTTTCCTCTTTCTCTTTTGGTGAGTCAGCATTCTTTGAATTCTTAAAATATTCCTCCCTCAAAGCAGCCCGCAGCAAATGATTTTCATTCCTTTCTTCATCTGATTGTTCCTGTAAAATTTCCACTAGGTTTTGAAGGGAATCTGTGATTGCTTTCTCTTCACTACATCGCTTAAAGCAGTGATCTATAGCTGCTGTAAGGCATGCTCCTGAAACAGATTTAGGAGCAGATTATGGTTTTATTTTGGCCAAATTTAAACTTTGTCTCATGTTGGAATGAACATATTCTATCGGTCACACTCTCCAAATTAAACCCGTTATTTTGAGCCCATTCTTCCCCTCCCGGAGAGGGCCGGGCATTATGTTTTGCTAGCAGAGCATAAAATGCAGCTTTATGATTTGCACTAGGGTTTTCAGTCATTTTATAAAGGGATCAAAACCACTACAGGGAGGTAAAACCTAATTACACATTGCCACACAAACAGCTTCGCCGTGTCGCCCTTCGCTTCCCTGGGTGGGTGAAGAGACCAAAATCTGCCTGGGAGGTACTCCTTAAGTTACTTACGGTTGTCTCTTCACTACACCAAGCAGTCCAAATTCACACACGCCCACCAAAACAGTTCCCCCTTTTACACTAAGAGATCTTTTGGTGAAAAATCTGAAGACAGAGCCCTCAGTTGAGTATGGGGGTGCTTTTCACCTAGGCGTGTGCAGTTTGTGGGAAATTCGAGTCGTCCCCCTTGCTTTCTAGACACCGCTCACCCTTTGCGGGGTGTCGGGCTAGGTGCGGCTGGAGTGAAACGTCCTTCCCCTATTACAGACTACACACAACCTTGCAACCCCTTCTGTCTGTCAGAAATCCTGTCCGTGATGCCAGTTTAATGTCACCATCTGCTAATAGAAGTGAGGGTCGTGATGGTTTGTTTACAGATCTCCGAGTGCAAAAGGACACAAGGGATTTCAGTTTTAATCACCTTTTCACCTTTGTTAAGTACCCACAACATGGTAATGTGATAGAGGAGAGAAAGAGAGAGAGAGAGAGAAAGAAAAACAAAGTAAAAGAGTAGAGAGGAAGAAAGGGGGGGCAATGGCTACCAACAGATGAGACGAAGTCCTCGTGCTCTGCTGCCAATAGATTTGTCTTCTTTCCGTGGGGAGATCTCATCTCAGTTATTTCAGAAAGTCCCTTTATAGCCCTTTTTCGAAACGAGGGGCAACTGGCCAAGACCGTATCTATGTTTCGTAATAACATTGCAGAACTAAAAGCTAGCCCTAACTATCACAGGTACATACCAAGCATGCCTTTCTCCTATGCTAACTATGATTTACCAAAATATGAATATCGATCTAATATCGATATCCAACTGAGATGGACAAAAACTCTTAACAGTTTAGAGTTAGAAAGTGTATGTTTTATTTTTGCGTGGGATAGCTCCCTAAGTCGCAGGCCCTGATACAAGCAAACATGATACCTTTTATTTCCACGTATTATGAATATCCAAAATACAAAATGCGTATTCATGGTGTTGACACCTCCCATTCTCCGCTTTGTATGGAAATGAGCTTACATGCCATTAAGCATGCGTAGCGTGTGATCTGAATGGAGTCGGTGGTCTTGAATTGGGTCAGTGGTCCTAAGGAAGATGAAGTAACTCATCTTCCTCACTCTGACCTTTATGCCTTTCTGAGTTTTAACAATTCTAATTACTTTAGTGACCTCGAAGTTTCTTCTTGCGTGACTTTTGGATGGGCTCCCACAAAGGGAGGAAATTGGTAATTGTCTTTATTCTATACACCAACTTATCAATGTTTCTGCTCATTATTCACAGCACAGCTAAACAAACATGCAAATGACAGATCATCAGTTCAGACTAAGGAAAATCCAAAACGTGGACAGTACTCGCAGGAAAAAATCCCTGAAGTTTTGTAAAACCTCTTTTCAGGGCTTTGTTAACTTCATTTTTGTTAAGAATTGGGGAACGCAGAGAGACCTGTCACTTTTTTGCAGAATGCCATAGAAACTGCTACACTCACCTCAACAACAGTCCAAATAACCTTCTCTGCAAATACTGACCATATGCAGTTCTGGTTGATACAAACCCCCATTACCTAAGAAAAGGAACAACTCGGCAAGCAGTTTGCAAAGATGAACAACTTAGCACGATTGCGGCTGATGACATGCCCTGACTTTTTTTACCTTCAGCTGTGGGTGCCGTACCTTCCTACCCTCGCACATGCCACTCCAAGCTGCTTGCGTGGAGCTCTCGCACCACCTATGCCAGCAACTGTGCCCAGCCGCCACTCTTCTTCAGCACCATCGCACCTACCACAAGGTAGCTGAATCAGAGGGAAAAGGAGGTCGCCAATGGACGGAAGTTGTTGCCCCTGACAGCTAAGCTCCAACTTTGGTGTCCCTTGTGTCCTCCCCAGGACGGGCGGGAAAACGCCTCGGCGGAGCGCAGCGCTGGGCGGGAGCGGCCGGCAGAGCACCGAGCGCGCTCCCCACTCCCTCCCGCCCGCGCCGCTGCGGAGACCCCGGCTTCGCCGGAATCGGCCACGTGCTGCACGGAGGGCAGCGCGGCAAAGGCGGTCGCCCCTCGTTACCCTAGGAAGGCCGGCCTCGGATCCCCGCTCTCTCCACCGGCACGGGCAGTGCCAGCAGACTGTCGCTGCGGCCGCCGCTGGCCGAAAGCCTCGCCGCGCACCGCCCGGCCGGCCCCGCCGCTCCGCGGGGTCACACGGCACCTGCCGTGGGCGGCAGCCGAGCGACAGCAAGCAGAAGCGCTCACCGCCGCGCCACTCGCCGCCCCGCCCGGGCGCTCCTCTCCTCGCGCTACCACGATGGCGCCGGCCCGCCCCGCCTTCCCCGTCGCCTGCGGCGCAACGCGGGTGCTCCGAGCCACGCAGCACGCGTGCGGCCGGGCCCTGCCGAGCCGCAGGCGGAGCCGGGGCACGGCCCGGGCGGGAGAGCTTCCGGCGAGGCTGGGCGGGCGGCGAGCGCGGCCGAGCGTGAACGCGCCAGGCGGGGTCGGCCGGCGGCGCGATGGGGAGCTAGATGGAGGCGGCAGCACGGCGCGGCATAAAAGAGCTGATCGTCCCGCAGCCGCCCGCTCCGCAGCCCCTCGGCTGCTGTCGAGAAGGGCCCCGGCCCTGGCCGCGCCGGTGGCGAGGTGGCTCTGCAGCCCGCGGCCAGCCCTGGCGGGGCAGGGGAGCACTGCGAGCAGCCCCGGCGCCGCGCAGCCGTCTGTAACGCGCGGTGGGAGCCGCCGGCAACTATTTGACACCTCCCGGGGGGCTGGGGAGGAGCACGGAGACCACGCAGCAGGTCGCTGCCGTTAGGGAAAATTAATCCACCATGCCTGAGGTTGATGTCCGAAAAGGAGACAGAGGAGTCCTGCAACATTCTTCGACTACAGGGAGAGTCCCTGGGGCTTTTCCCATGGGGTCTGTCAAACGGTTGCGGGATGCAGCCCCTTTTTTATGCCAAGTTCCCGGCCACAACGCCCTCTTCCTTTTCTCCACTGGCTGAGGTATTAGGGGGATACAGACATCCAGAACTGCCTACTCTATGCCCTCCTCTAATATGCACCCCCCTTTTGGCATCGAAAAGAAAGAAAAAGAAACCATTCCTAATTCTATTAAGTCTTTGTTGCCTTGCTCTAGGTTCAGGAATTTAACACGGCCCTGATTAATCAACAGTCTCTGATGATTAGTAACAGTTCTAGAGAACTAATACTTTCTTCTGTTACTTCACTCCGCATAAGTTCCTAGCCTTGTTTACAGGCCGATTCACACGGTCTGTTTGTAAAGACTCATCCATCTCATTCCTTTTAATCCCTCCTTTTTTTATTTAATCTGTATTTGTCTTTACAAACCTTAATTACCATTGATTTAATTTTTTCTTCTTGAGTCTTCTGGGCTTTTGCTATTATTTGCAGTGACATCCTCTTCTGTCCTTTTGTAGTCGTTTCTGGATCAGGTAGGCATGGCTGCTACCTGCTGAAAGAGCTGCACCCAGCATGGTGTCACGCACGGTCAAAAGATTAGAGTTGCTATAGCATAGAAGAGGAGAAATGGCATTCATTTAGTGTTGGGGTCTCCCCCCTGCCATGGAGCCCTGGGCGATGGGCCCTGGGGGGGAGACACGGGGTTTCCCTGCCCCTGGTCAGCTTCATTCCCCCTTGGTTGGTTTGTGTTCCCCGGTGTGGCCAAGGACCCTCGGGTCCCGTGACTGGGGGAGTTCCTGAGCAGAGCCCTGGCCATGTGGCTGGAGAAATAAAGACCTCTGAAACATCTACCACCAATCTGTCCATATCTACTTCTTTTCCACGGGATTCCTGGTTTGATATAGGCGTGTTACAGTAATCCCTGCTGTAACAATTTAGCCCATGGCTGGCCAGTTAGCCAGGAAAACATGTCCCATTACCATCCTTTCAACACTTGGACAGGTCCATGAGCTGAGGTTATTTCCTCTGTTATTTGTTTGACCACTTTTCCGCTGTCATCTGCTTGCAAACAGCAGCTCGAGACATTTAATTTCCCACAAACTCCTCCTTCTTCTGCTAATAGATAATCTAACACCATCCAATGTTGAAATACCGCTTTCCTCATTGAAGTGGATTGCTCAGCAAGACGGTCAAGAGCTGTGGCTGGCTGATTGGTAATTATTTCTGAGACAGCTTGTACCCTAATTATCTCATTCAAATGATAAATGGGTTCCCAGGCATCTGGGATTAATTCCTCAGGTTTCCAAGTGGCTGGTCCATCATGTTGCGTAACTTGTTCTGGTGGCCATTCATCTTTTCCCCGTTTTGGGGTGCTCCCTGCAGCCAAGGCTGCATCAGCTGACTGCTTTTCTCGAATTAAATCATCACAGATTTTGATTCCTAAGCGATTTCCCTGAATTTGTAGTAGCAAAAAGAACAATGGTCTAAGATATACACCATATCCCTGACCAGTTTGGAGGTAACCTGAGCTAAGCATGTTGGCCACAAATCCAATCATGTCCTTTCAAAGCCCGTGTTCCATTAGCAAAGGGGCCTTCCTACCCTTGGTCATCAATTGGTGGGTCAAAATACAGCAGGATTCCCGGGCCTAACGGTCCTCCAACAATAGCTGCCCCACCATAAGGGTCACAGCATTTGCATTTCCAAGCTCCCACACAGGGTTCCCATCTACATTTACATCTGCAAGTTGCTTGCTTGGATTTGGAGCAGAACTCACTAAAAGGCTTTGAGTTCCAATCCGCTGTTGCCATTCCCACTGATAATCACAAACAACATGTCTTCTACTTGTGGGATTTTTGTGGGGACAGCTTAAAAATAGGTGGTCAAAAAAACCCCTTGTCCCTCCCCATTGCTTTACAGGCTTCCAAATGTTTTTGGTAAGTGTGGTAAGAACACCTTACGCAGCTACCATTAGTGAGCTGAACAGCTCTTTGATTGCAATTGTCTTGATATTTGGAACAATTGAAAGGAGGGCAATTGTGGGTCCAAACCCAATTGTTTAAAGCCAGAGGGAAAGTCAATTGACAAACGCCTTTTCCTACATAGACCCGCCCTGTCCTGTTTAGGCAATAAGTGCCTGTTGGAGAAGAATGAAGTGGCCATGTGTAGGGGAGGATGAAAGTTTGGTAAGAAAGTTTCACAGGTATGTAGGCTTGGCAGCAAGGTCTGAGAATGTAGAAGCTGGGGATGAGGTAGAAATGAAAGCAAGTTTTGATATAGAAGAAAAGATGTTTTGCTGAAACAGTGATCGCTGAGTAACTGAGAAGGCAAAGGTTGGAGATGAGTTGGAAGGAGATTTTTAGGAGCAGGACAAAGGTATGTGATTACAAACAAAGACATGTTTTTCACCAAGTAAGTAAGTCTCAAGAAGAGCATAAGTGAATAGAAAAGGTGTCTTTAGCAAAAAGAAAGATATGGCAGGCAAACAAGAAATGTTGATGTAGCAAGAAGAAGAAAGGTCTAAGAATTTTCCACTGGAAGCTTAAATTGTAACTTCTTACTCTTGTGATTGGATAATAATGACTATAATATGGTGATGGTAGTAGCTATGATAGGCTATAGGCCAATGTCAAGGTATTGTGTATGGTGCTTATTGGTTGTTACGTGCTAAGATACTCTGCAAAGAAAAGTATAGAATGCTCTGTAACTTGAACAGCAAGCGGCTTCAGGTATGCCTACAGCTGGAGCTGGCAGCTGTAGGGCTGGCTCTGGATAGCCACTCCCTGAAATGCTTGGAACTTCGCCTATGCAATAAACGGCTTTCAAGAGAGCCACCTGAAGTCCAGACATCCTTCGTGAAACCTTCTCCTATAGCCATGGACTTCCTTCTTTGGCCCCAAATCCCATCCTAGTATGGACCTCATGTCAGGTGTTGAGCCACCACTTAGGTTCAGCTGGGCTAGCCAACCATAGGCACTCTTCAGATCCTCCGGGCCCTCCACAGAGCCAGCAATTGCTAAGGTGAAAAACTTTTGCTACTTCTTCTGCTAAGGCTGCAAATTGATTCTCCCACTCCTGGCCTAAACTTAGCTGACCATATAAAAGTAGAGTTATTCAGGAAAATGTTTTAATAGTGTGATCTAATTAGCTAGTCTAATTTTCCCGTTGTCTTCTGCACCACCTGTGGCAATTGAAGACACAGAAACTACTTAACGTGAAACAATGGCTGCAAGTATTAGCGCCCCAGTGAGTGGAGATTCTAGAGGAGGGATACCCATAGAGACTATTTCAGCAGGTGGTCTGTGGGTAGGCACGCAGGGCTTCCTCTGATGTCGAAGCACTGGCTACTGCTCCGGCCCACTCCTGCAGAGTGTCAGTCACAGCCTCCCGGCCTTCTCCTCCAGCTGAGATGTGCAAATCTCTGAGGCTTCAGAGACCTTGACCCGAGAGTGACGGGTCCACCTGTGTCCAGCTGTCTTCATGGCTGTTTCTGTCGTCAGTGACACTTGGAATGGGCCACGCCATTTCACCGCCACTGGCGCTTCTTTCTATTCCTTAACTAGGACTCAATCTCCTGGTTGGATGTTACAAGCAGCAAAGTCCAAAGGTGGGGCTTGTGCCAGCTGAGCTTCCTGTTGAAGGGGTTTCACAAGAAGCAGCATCCTGGCCACAGATGGTTTTAAATATACATCACTTACCTCTACTCCCCCACTAGGTTGAGACTTACCCGGGTAATTCATAACAACGACAGAAAGGGGGAGAACGGAATCCCTCTTCTGGCTCGGGCTCTCATTCTCACCAAAGCCAATGTCCAAAGCCCTAGCCATGGCTTCTTGGTTTCTATTACCAGCTTCAAAAGGTGTTTATTTCTCTATTCATTGTTTTCTACCCGAGCCGAGCTCTGGGGGTGCCAGGGCCTATGGAGGTTCCATTGTGTTCCTAAAGAAGCCAAAACCCCTTGAAGGATCTTTCCTGTAAAATGAGTTCCCCTATCTGAGTCTATTGCTTCTACAATACTGTATCTTGGAATGATTTGTTCCAAAAATGCCTTAATACCTGATCCTGTCGTTGCTGAAGCAGTTGGAAATGCTTCTGGCCACCTTGCTAGCTGACATACCATTACCAGAAGACATGAAGCCTTCCCACTTGGGGCATCTCAGGAAAATCCACCTGGCATCTTTGGAAGGGACCTGCAGCCCAAGGCCTCCCTCCCCTGGCAAGTTCCTTTGTAACTTGGCTGTTTGCTTTAGCACAGATCAAGCAACCTTCAACAGCTCGTTCTGCCAGTCTAAAAAGACCCCCAGCAACATCCAGCATGAGGAAGGCTTCTGCCAATCCTCAGGAGGTGCAAGGACTCTCTTCACGGAGTTCTTGTAATATTGGTAGGGCCAAAGCTTCTGGTATCTCTTGTTTGCCATCCCTTGTAAAGCAATTATTGCCTTTTTTCTCTGCCACACGGCTTTTAACTGTATCTCGAACTCCTCTGGGAGAAAAGACAGCTTCCCGGCCAGTGATGGAGTCACTGCGAGCAAAGGGGGCATCTTGGAGAGTTCTGGCAGAAGTGTTGCTTTCTGACTTTCTTCATCCACCAAAAAAGGAGACAGAGGAGGCCTGTAACATTCTTCAGCTACAGGGAGAGGCCATGGGGCTTTTGCCATGGAGTCTCTCAACTGATTGCGGGACGCAGCCCCCTTTTGATGCGAAGTTCCTGGCAACAGCACCCTCGGAGGTACTCGGGAATTACAGGCTTCCAGAACTGCCTACTCTATGCTCCCCTCTCATATGCACCCCCCTCTTGGTATGGAAAAGGAAGAAAACGAAACTATTCCTAATGCTATTAAGTCTTTGCTGCCTTGCTCTAGGTTCAGCAATTTAACACGGCCTTGGCTGAGCAACAGTCTCTGTCGATTAGTAACAGTTTCTAGAACTAAGACTTTCTTCTGTTACGCCCCTACCAGTAAATTCCTAGCCTTGTCTAAGGACGGATTCACACGGTCTCTTTGTAAAGACACATCTATGTTACTTCTTTCACTCCCACACCTTCTTGGCGGTGGGATGGCTCCCCCCGGCACAGCACCTGGCACAAAACCCCCCTATGCACATACACGCACACCTGCACTTACCCTGCACTCCACTGCACACACACACACACACACACCTCCCGCACACTAACACCCCCCTCCACATCCCTGCCATGCTACTTGCAGTGGCCCCGCCCCTGCCATCCCGGCCGGCTGGCAGCACTCACTCCTCACATGCCTTGCGTTTCCTTGCTGCCCTCTCTGTAGCCTTCCCTCAACCTGCCTTTTCTCCCCTGCCTTGCATTGACTTGCTCACCCATCCCCCACCTGACTTCCTTTCACATTCGTCTAGCTCTGGCCTCACCTTTCCTTTTCCTTCTAGCACCCTCATTGCCTCGCCTCGCCTCGCCAAGCAAGGCCACACAGAGCACTTGGTCCTGGCCGCTTTTGTGTACCAGCAGTCCTCGAATGTACTTCTCACCTGCCTTGCCTATCCTTGCCTTGCCTTGGCAACACAACAGTTTCCTTGCCTTGCCCTGCTAGCTCTCTGGAGCCTTGCATTCCTTTGCACGTCCATGCCCCGCCCTTGACCTGCCTACTGCTTTCCTCCAGGGCCTTGGATTACCGAGCCCTTCTTGTTTCTGCCTGGCCTACCCATCAGTGGACTTCCCTTCCTACGGCCAGCCTTGCCTCTAACGTCTGGGCCTTCTCTTGCCTACCACTCCATTTGCTTTCCCCTCACTGCTCTGGCCTTGCTTACCTCTCCCTTGACTTGCCCACAATTGCCTGCACTTGCTTTGCAGCGCCTTGCCTGCATGGAAGGCGAGGGCAAGAGTGGTAGGCAGGGCAAAGCAAAGCCAGCAAGTTGTAGGTAGTGCAAGGCAAGGCAGCAGAGGCAAAGGAAGCAGAGCAAGGGTAGCTTAAGAAGAACTAGACAAGGTACTGAAGGCAAGGCAAGGCCAAGAGACTCGGAGTGCCTTTCCTTGCCAAGGCAAGGACATAAGTGCCAGTGTTGCTGGAGCAGATGTTAAGGTAGCATGGGGAGGAATAGTCCAGCAAGACATTTCTCTTCTGGCCCCTGGGCGTGTAGGGGCAACTGTTGGATCTATTCTATACTGGAGGTGGATCAGTGGATGGATGTGTTGTATTTTGGAGGAGGGGATGCCGTTTCTTTGGAGATGGGCTTGTAGTTGCTCTCTTTGGCAAGGAGAGCAGGTTTGGATGTGCACATCAGGTGCTCTTAGGGATTTTAAAGGCTTTTCCCAAGAGGCAGAGCTCTCTCTGGCTTAGAGCTGTTGAGCTGTCCGTGGGAATGCAAAGGCCAAGCTTGTGAGCCTTTTGTCCTGGTGCCTTTAGTGTGTGAGCAGTCCGTGGTGCCGTTGTCTTTGGATGCTGACGCTGGGAGAGGGAAGGCTTAGGATGGTAGCTAGAGCTGAGAAGGAAAGTGCTGAGAACAGCGTGTGTGCTGCTAGTTTGAGGGGTGCAGTTGAAGTTGCAGGCAGCAAGATCTTCCTCAGCCCGCACTGTTTTGAGCTCTGGTTTTGCCAGATGGTTTCAAGTTGGTGGGCAGAATCTGCGAGAGGGCAAAGATTGGTTTGGGCCAAAGAGGTTTGTCTGCCTCTTGGAGTGCTGTATAAAGAAGAGTCCGCTCTTGGAAGGGGAAGATGAGGGAAATCTTTTTGTCCTGAGGTGCTGTTGATTTGAGTGCAGGGACGTTTGCAACTTGCCTCTACCCTTGGGGTGGTTTCGAGCAGCGCCTGGTGCTTGGCCTTCTTTTGCAAGTCGTCAGCGCCATCGTGTGCTTGTTTCGAGGAGCGCTGACAGTGCCGGGGAAAAAGCCAAACGCTTCGCTGGCGCCGCCCCAAGTCGTGTGCGAGCAGTTGCTGGAAGAGCTCCGCTGTGCATCCTGCCTCTTGGAGACACAAAAGAATGTGATCCTGCGCGTAGCGGGGAAGCAAGAGGAATCTTTTCATTGTTGGCTGTGCAGTTTGTAAGCGGCAAAAGTCAAGGCAGCTGCAGCACGGCCTCTTTCTTTCAGAACCTTTTCTGTGCCATCATGAACATGCTCAACATGCAACTCGCACCCACTGAACTGCATCAAAGGTCCTGGAGAGACGCACTTTCCTTCAAGCTCTAGCTACCATCCTACCCTCCACCTCTCGCCGATCCCAAAGCCCTTCCGAACATGCAGCAGCTGCACGCAGGGAACAAGTGCTAGAAGAAGGCGTTGGCCTTCAGAGTCCCTCTAAAGTCTGTAAACTAGGCGAAACATTGCAGTGACCAGCACTTTCCTTCGCAACTATCTACAGAGCGTCATCACATTCTCTCAGAGTGGCTAAGTCCACCCTTGCAGCACAGCAGCGTTTCCGGCCACAGTTCGGACTGAGAGATGGGCCAGGTGAGAAAGCATTTGTTGACTATCCCTCGTCTCTGGAAGACTTGATACTCGCAGCGCAATCACGTCCACACACCTTCAGCGTGGCCAAGTTCAAGCAGCTAGAGCTCACAGAGAGGGGAGAGGCAGGAGAGAAGCCGTTCCAAAAGTACCGTGTACTTAGGGCAGCATTCAAACTGTGCACAGCACTCTACAGCACTGTAGACCGTGGCTTCTCTGACAAGACGTGCCATCCCATTGTTGGCTCTCGCAGCTCGCTTGCTAGCTGCTCTCCTGAAGAAAAGAACTAGGAGGAAAAGCCAATGCTGGGCTGCACCTTCCCCTTGCCTCACGTAAAGCCACTTCAACTCCCGCTGCACTCTCTACTTCCCCTCTCCTTGCCATCGACCGCTGTGTTTTCTGCATCTCGGAGCCCAAAGGTAAGCGCCAGTGTTCCCAGGGATGCTTGGAAGAGGGAGAAGTAGTGGCACAAGTAGCTGCCGTTGAACTTCCTCCTTCTCAATGCTAACGTGAAGTCGGCAGGCAGGCGAGCGCCAGCCACGCTCCTTTCTCAGTTTGGACGCTGCGGACACGAGCCCGGTGCTCGGCGCCTTCGTTCGGCCTCTTTAGTAGCCATGTGGCGCTTTCATTCTGCCGGAGTCGAAGCGTCGTCTACTTGTGGCACAAAGAGCACGGTGCCGGCAGCCAAATGCTCCAGCCGACTGCTTCTGCCGACACACGCCTGGGCTATGCACTTTCCCTCTCAGCGACATACAGCTCTAAATGTAAAGGGAAAGATTCTCGGCTACGTCTGGCATAGAGAACAGCTTTAGTTCAACGGGCTTACCCAGAGCATGCCCCCGACGAGTGGGAACTTGTATTTGCACCACATTGCAGTGGCAGTCCTCTTTCCTTTACAGGCTGTGCAGCGCCGGCAGATGGCCGTGCGCTCTGCACCTGCCTTCTCACTTCCAAGTAGCACCGCGCACATTAGAGCCTTCCTTGCAGGGAGAGAAGACGCGGCTAGGCGTCTCGCACAGAAGAACGTGGCAGGGCGAAAAGGTGTTCTTCTTTTGTCTTCCTCGTCGCCCAGAGTGTGCTGCTGTGTTGAAAGTCTTGGCCAGCGAAAAGCTACTCCAGCAAGTATTTCTCTCCTGATGCATTGCGCTGAGCCAGAGCTGAGGAAAATCCTTGCACAGCACACTGTGGATGCGTGCAGTACACACGCTGAAGAGCGGCACGGCTAAAAGTCATCGCTGGGCTTCAGTTCTGTCCAGAGCACAGAAGGCGAAGAACGAAGCAGCTGGGCACCGGCTGCATGTACTCAGTGGAGCGAATTTCACATGTCCAGCCAAGAGCTGCTTCACAAGCTGATTCAGCTGAGAATGCTCTGGCTGCTTCACAAAGGAAGGCGCAGCCTTTGCACTCCTGGACACTACCTGGTCAGAAGCAGGTTCTTACACCTTCAATGCTGCAGAGTCCATGCAGCTGGAGCACCCCCAGAAGGACGCGTCCAGCTAGAAGGCGTTCTTCAAGTACCCCCCTCTTCCAAGTAGCCTTGAAACTGAGCACAACACACTGCGGCTCGGCAGCTTCCTTCTCAGATAGACGTGCCGTCACATTATGCACTCTCGCAGCTCCGTTGCCCACTTGCAGCAGCTGCTCCCAAAGAAAAAGGCTCCAGAAGGAAAAGCCACTGCTGGGCTGCCCTTTCCCCTTGCCTCACGTCAAGCACCTGAAACTGTCCCCTGCACTCTCTATTCCCATTCTCCGTCGCATCTACCACTGTAATGTCTGCATCTCGAAGCATAAACCCCGGCACAATTCTTTCCAGGGAAAGCTGGAAGAGAAATAGGTAGCAGCACAGGTAGCTGCAAGTTTCCGACTGCTAAGATGAATCCGAAAACAAGCGAGTGGCAGCCACGCTTCCTCTTGCAGCCTGTGCGATGCCCACAGCAGCTCCGTGCTCTGCCTTCGTTTTTACGCTCGTCGTAGCAGGTCGCGCTTTCGTTTTGCTGGAGACGACCCGTCGTCTACTTCTCGCGCAGAGAGCGCGGTGCCGGCAGCCAAATGCTGCAGGCTGCTGCTTCTGCCGAAACACGCCTGGGCTATGCAATTTCTCTCTAGCGCTAGGTAGCACAACATTCTGTCTGCGTTGTGGTCTTTATCTTAAGGGAAAGATTCTCGGCTACGGCTCGCCCAGAGAACTGTTCCGGGACAATACATGTGTTTTATTATCCCTTCTCGCAAGAAGACTATGGTGCTGCGTTGGAACTGTTGGCCAGTGAAAGGCTAATCCATCATGTGCTTCCCTCCTGATGCATTTTGCTGAGCGAGAGCTGAGGAAAATCCGTGCACTGCGCACTGTGGATGCGTGCAGTATACACGCAGAAGAGCGGCAAAGCTCCTAGTCATCGCACACACCAGCCCAGTGGCCTGGGGCTGCGTTCTTCTCCCTTACCGGCGCTGGACAGAACTGAAGCATTCAGCTTTGGCTCTCTTCAGTGTGTGTACTGCACGCATCCACAGTGCGCAGTGCACGGATTTTCCTCAGCGCTACGTGCAAGTACAGCCTTTCTGCTTGGCAGAGCCCAACTGGCCGCACAAGCTCTCGCTCAGAGAAATGTGTCACGAGAGAAGCACTTGCTGCATTAGCCTTCCGCTGGCCAACAGTTGCAACGCAGCACATAGTCTTACTGCGAGAAGGGGTAAGAAAACGCACGCTTTCAGCACAGCAGCACAATCTGGGCGACGAGGAGGACAAAAGAAGACCATCTTTTCGTCTTTGCACGATTTTCTCTGCCACACATCTATCCACGTCTTTGCTCCCTGCAAGGCTCTAATGTGCGCCGTGCTACTTGGAAGTGAGAAGGCAGGTGCAGAGAAGCACTGCCATCTGCCGGCTCTGTGCAGGCTGTAAAGGAAAGAAAGACTACTCCTGGAATGTGGTGCAAATACAAGTTGCCACGGGTCGGGGTAAGCGCCGGGTAAGCCCGTTGAACTAGAGCTGTTCTCGGTGCCAGACGTAGCTGAGACTCTTTCCCTTTCCATTCAGGCTACAAAGCAAAGAGAATGTGGTGCTACCAAGGGCAGCGAAGGAAAGTGCACAGCCCAGGGGTGTTTCGGAAGAGACAGCAACCTGGAGCGTTTCTCTGGAGGGTTTCTCTGCCGGCGTGCCCTCTGTGCGACAAGATGACGACGGTTCGACGCCGGCAGAATGAAAAGAACGAAATGGTACGAAGAGCATAAGAATGAAGGCAGAAGCACCTAGCTGGTGTGTGCATGGCACAGGCTGCAAGAGGAAGCGTGGCTGCCACTCGCTTGTTTTCAGATTCGAATTAGCAGTCGAAAACAGAAAGTTCAACTTGCAGCTACATGTGCTGCTACCTATTTCTCTTCCAGCTTTCCCTGGAAAGAATTGTGCCGGGGTTTATGCTTCGAGATGCAGACATTACAGTGGTAGATGCGACGGAGAATGGGAATAGAGAGTGCAGGGGACAGTTTCTGGTGCTTGACGTGAGGCAAGGGGAAAGGGCAGTCCAGCAGTGGCTTTTCCTTCCGGAGCCTTTTTCTTTGGGAGCAGCTGCTGCAAGTGGGCAACGGAGCTGCAAGAGTGAATAGTGTGAGAGAAGGAAGCTGCCGAGCCGCAGTGTGTTGTGCTCAGTTTCAAGGCTACTTGGAAGAGGGGGGTACTTGAAGAACGCCTTCCAGCTGGACGCGTCCTTCTGGGGGTGCTCCAGCTGCATGGACTCTGCAGCATTGAAGGTGTAAGAACCTGCTTCTGACCAGGTAGTGTCCAGGAGTGCAACACAGCACCTTCCTTTGTGAAGCAGCCAGAGCATTCTCAGCTGAATCTGCTTGTGAAGCAGCTCTTGGCTGGACATGTGAAATTCGCTCCACTGAGTACATGCAGCCGGTGCCCAGCTGCTTCGTTCTTCGCCTTCTGCGCTCTGGACAGAACTGAAGCCCAGCGATGCCTTTGAGCTTTGCCGCTCTTCAGCGCGAACACTGCACGCGGCCACAGTGCGCTGTGCACGGATTTTCCTCAGCTCGACGTACAGTCATTTTCTTGCTGTTTCACAGGGTCCAAACTGTCCGCGTAGCTCTCGCTCAGCGCAATGCGTCAGGAGAGAAACACTTGCTGGAGTAGCTTTTCGCTGGCCAAGACTTTCAACACAGCAGCACACTCTGGGCGACGAGGAAGACAAAAGAAGAACACCTTTTCGCCCTGCCACGTTCTTCTGGGCGAGACGCCTAGCCGCGTCTTCTCTCCCTGCAAGGAAGGCTCTAATGTGCGCGGTGCTACTTGGAAGTGAGAAGGCAGGTGCAGAGAAGCACTGCCATCTGCCGGCGTTGTGCAGCCTGTAAAGGAAAGAGGACTGCCACTGCAATGTGGTGCAAATACAAGTTGCCAAGCGTCGGGGCATGCTCCGGCTAAGCCGGTTAAAATAAAGCTGTTCCCTGTGCCAGACGTAGACGAGAATCTTTCCGCAAAGATGCTGGCTACAAAGCAAAGAGAATGTAGTGCTACTTCAGCGCTAGAGAGAAATTGCATAGCCCAGGCGTGTTTCGGCAGAAGCAGCAGCCTGCAGCATTTGGCTGCCGGCACCGTGCTCTCTGGGCGAGAAGTAGACGACGGGTCGTCTCCAGCAAAACGAAAGCGCGACCTGCTACGAAGGGCGTAAGAATGAAGGCAGAGCACCGAGCTGGTGTGTGCATCGCACAGGCTGCAAGAGGAAGCGTGGCTGCCTCGAGTGCTTGTTTTCGGATTCATCTTAGCAGTCGGAAACTTAATGTCAAACTTGCAGTTACTTGTGCTGCTACCTATTTCTCTTGCAGCTTTCCCTGGAAAGAACTGCGATTACGTTAATGTTTCGCCATACGGCGGAGAAAGGAAATAGAGAGTGCAGCGGACAGTTTCAGGTGCTTTACGTGAGGCAAGGGGAAAGGGCAGCCCAGCAGTGGCTTTTCCTTCTGGAGCCTTTTTCTTTGGCAGCAGCTGCTGCAAGTGGGCAACGGAGCTGTGAGAGTGAATAGTGTGACGGCACGTCTATCTGAGAAGGAAGCTGCCGAGCCGCAGTGTGTTGTGCTCAGTTTCAAGGCTACTTGGAAGAGGGGGGTACTTGAAGAATGCCTTCCAGCTGGAGGAGTCCTTCTGGGGGTGCTTCAGCTGCATGGACTCTGTAGCATTGAAGGTGTAAGAACCTGCTTCTGGCCAGGTAGTGTCCAGGAGTGCAACACAGCACCTTCCTTTCGGAAGCAGCCAGAGCATTCTCAGCTGAATCTGCTTGTGAAGCAGCTCTTGGCTGGACATTTGAAATTCGCTCCACTATGTACATGCAGCCGGTGCCCAGCTGCTTCGTTCTTCGCCTTCTGCGCTCTGGACAGAACTGAAGCCCAGCGATGACTTTTAGCCGTGCCGCTCTTCAGCGTGTGTACTGCACGCATCCACAGTGTGCTGTGCAAGGATTTTCCTCAGCTCTGGCTCAGCGCAATGCATCAGGAGAGAAATACTTGCTGGAGTAGCTTTTCGCTGGCCAAGACTTTCAACACAGCAGCACACTCTGGGCGACGAGGAAGACAAAAGAAGAACATCTTTACGCCCTGCCACGTTCTTCTGTGCGAGACGCCTAGCCGCGTCTTCTCTCCCTGCAAGGAAGGCTCTAATGTGCGCGGTGCTACTTGGAAGTGAGAAGGCAGGTGCAGAGCGCACGGCCATCTGCCGGCGCTGTGCAGCCTGTAAAGGAAAGAGGACTGCCACTGGAACGTGGTGCAAATACAGGTTCCCACGCGTCCGGGGGCATGCTCTGGGTAAGCCCGTTGAACTAAAGCTGTTCTCTGTGCCAGACATAGCCGAGAATCTTTCCCTTTACATTTAGAGCGAATGTGCTGCTGTATGTCGCTGAGAGGCAAAGTGCATAGCCCAGGCGTGTGTCGGCAGAAGCAGTAGGCTGGAGCATTTGGCTGCCGGCACCGTGCTCTTTGTGCCACAAGTAGACGACGCTTCGACTCCGGCAGAATGAAAGCGCCACATGGCTACTAAAGAGGCCGAACGAAGGCGCCGAGCACCGGGCTCGTGTCCGCAGCGTCCAAACTGAGAAAGGAGCGTGGCTGGCGCTCGCCTGCCTGCCGACTTCACGTTAGCATTGAGAAGGAGGAAGTTCAACGGCAGCTACTTGTGCTACTACTTCTCCCTCTTCCAAGCATCCCTGGGAACACTGGCGCTTACCTTTGGGCTCCGAGATGCAGAAAACACAGCGGTCGATGGCAAGGAGAGGGGAAGTAGAGAGTGCAGCGGGGAGTTGAAGTGGCTTTACGGGAGGCAAGGGGAAGGTGCAGCCCAGCATTGGCTTTTCCTCCTAGTTCTTTTCTTCAGGAGAGCAGCTAGCAAGCGAGCTGCGAGAGCCAACAATGGGATGGCACGTCTTGTCAGAGAAGCCACGGTCTACAGTGCTGTAGAGTGCTGTGCACAGTTTGAATGCTGCCCTAAGTACACGGTACTTTTGGAACGGCTTCTCTCCTGCCTCTCCCCTCTCTGTGAGCTCTAGCTGCTTGAACTTGGCCACGCTGAAGGTGTGTGGACGTGATTGCGCTGCGAGTATCAAGTCTTCCAGAGACGAGGGATAGTCAACAAATGCTTTCTCACCTGGCCCATCTCTCAGTCCGAACTGTGGCCGGAAACGCTGCTGTGCTGCAAGGGTGGACTTAGCCACTCTGAGAGAATGTGATGACGCTCTATCGATAGTTGCGAAGGAAAGTGCTGGTCACTGCAATGTTTCGCCTAGTTTACAGACTTTAGAGGGACTCTGAAGGCCAACGCCTTCTTCTAGCACTTGTTCTCTGCGTGCAGCTGCTGCATGTTCGGAAGGGCTTTGGGATCGGCGAGAGGTGGAGGGTAGGATGGTACCTAGAGCTTGAAGGAAAGTGCGTCTCTCCAGGACCTTTGATGCAGTTCAGTGGGTGCGAGTTGCATGTTGAGCATGTTCATGATGGCACAGAAAAGGTTCTGAAAGAAAGAGGCCGTGCTGCAGCTGCCTTGACTTTTGCCGCTTAGTAACTGCACAGCCAACAATGAAAAGATTCCTCTTGCTTCCCCACTACGCGCAGGATCACATTCTTTTGTGTCTCCAAGAGGCAGGATGCACAGCGGAGCTCTTCCAGCAACTGCTCGCACACGACTTGGGGCGGCGCCAGCGAAGCGTTTGGCTTTTCCCCCGGCACTGTCAGCGCTCCTCGAAACAAGCACACGATGGCGCTGACGACTTGCAAAAGAAGGCCAAGCGCCTGGCGCTGCTCGAAACCACCCCAAGGGCAGAGGCAAGTTGCAAACGTCC
This sequence comes from Coloeus monedula, assembly GCF_965178545.1. Taxonomy (NCBI): domain Eukaryota; kingdom Metazoa; phylum Chordata; class Aves; order Passeriformes; family Corvidae; genus Coloeus; species Coloeus monedula. The sequence goes on along the minus strand of NW_028120693.1, from coordinate 75,781 downwards.
CTGCACTCAAATCAACAGCACCTCAGGACAAAAAGATTTCCCTCATCTTCCCCTTCCAAGAGCGGACTCTTCTTTATACCACACTCCAAGAGGCAGACAAACCTCTTTGGCCCAAACCAATCTTTGCCCTCTCGCAGATTCTGCCCGCCAACTTGAAACCATCTGGCAAAACCAGAGCTCAAAACAGTGCGGGCTGAGGAAGATCTTGCTGCCTGCAACTTCAACTGCACCCCTCAAACTAGCAGCACACACGCTGTTCTCAGCACTTTCTATACCTCCCCGTGCTACCTTAACATCTGCTCCAGCAACACTGGCACTTATGTCCTTGCCTTGGCAAGGAAAGGCACTCCGAGTCTCTTGGCCTTGCCTTGCCTTCAGTACCTTGTCTAGTTCTTCTTAAGCTACCCTTGCTCTGCTTCCTTTGCCTCTGCTGCCTTGCCTCGCACTACCTACAACTTGCTGGCTTTGCTTTGCCCTGCCTACCACTCTTGCCCTCGCCTTCCATGCAGGCAAGGCGCTGCAAAGCAAGTGCAGGCAATTGTGGGCAAGTCAAGGGAGAGGTAAGCAAGGCCAGAGCAGTGAGGGGAAAGCAAATGGAGTGGTAGGCAAGAGAAGGCCCAGACGTTAGAGGCAAGGCTGGCCGTAGGAAGGGAAGTCCACTGATGGGTAGGCCAGGCAGAAACAAGAAGGGCTCGGCAATCCAAGGCCTTGGAGGAAAGCGGTAGGCAGGTCAAGGGCGGGGCATGGCCATGCAAAGGAATGCAAGGCTCCAGAGGGCTCCAGAGGGCTAGCAGGGCAAGACAAGGAAACTGTTGTGTTGCCAAGGCAAGGCCAGGCAAGGCAGGTGAGAAGTACATTCAAGGACTGCTGGTACACAAAAGTGGCCAGGACCAAGTGCTTTGTGTGACCTTGATCCCGCGTGGGTCATGTCTCCTCTGCACCTAAAAGACTTGAGCTACCTGCTTTCCTTTGTAGGCAAAAGAACTCTCATTCTGGTCCCCGAGCTCAAGGGCAAAATGTGAATTGCCCTTGCAAGATTCAAGACATGCAAGGATTGCTCCCAGACCAAGGCTGCCCATAGAGGTGAGTGTGGCAACACGCGTCCTCCCCTGGTCTTCCTCTCCTGTGATCCTGAAACACGGGAGATGCTTGAGAGCTTTGAGATTCCTAGGAGGAGCAGAAAGGGCAGGGCAAGGCCATGAAATGGCATTGAAAAGGGGTCTTGAATTCCAGGTGGGGGAGGGGTGAGCAAGGTCATGCAAGGCAAGGGAGGGCTTCAAGGGCAGGGCAAGGCAAGTGGTGGCTTGGCGAGGCGAGGCGAGGCGAGGCAATGAGGGTCCTAGAAGGAAAAGGAAAGGTGAGGCCAGAGCTAGACGAATGTGAAAGGAAGTCAGGTGGGGGATGGGTGAGCAAGTCAATGCAAGGCAGGGGAGAAAAGGCAGGTTGAGGGAAGGCTACAGAGAGGGCAGCAAGGAAATGCAAGGCATGTGAGGAGTGAGTGCTGCCAGCCGGCCGGGATGGCAGGGGCGGGGCCACTGCAAGTAGCATGGCAGGGATGTGGAGGGGGGTGTTAGTGTGCGGGAGGTGGGTGTGTGTGTGTGTGTGCAGCGGAGTGCAGGGTAAGTGCAGGTGTGCGTGTATGTGCATAGGGGGGTTTTGTGCCAGGTGCTGTGCCGGGGGGAGCCATCCCACCGCCAAGAAGGTGTGGGAGTGAAAGAAGTAACATAGATGTGTCTTTACAAAGAGACCGTGTGAATCCGTCCTTAGACAAGGCTAGGAATTTACTGGTAGGGGCGTAACAGAAGAAAGTCTTAGTTCTAGAAACTGTTACTAATCGACAGAGACTGTTGCTCAGCCAAGGCCGTGTTAAATTGCTGAACCTAGAGCAAGGCAGCAAAGACTTAATAGCATTAGGAATAGTTTCGTTTTCTTCCTTTTCCATACCAAGAGGGGGGTGCATATGAGAGGGGAGCATAGAGTAGGCAGTTCTGGAAGCCTGTAATTCCCGAGTACCTCCGAGGGTGCTGTTGCCAGGAACTTCGCATCAAAAGGGGGCTGCGTCCCGCAATCAGTTGAGAGACTCCATGGCAAAAGCCCCATGGCCTCTCCCTGTAGCTGAAGAATGTTACAGGCCTCCTCTGTCTCCTTTTTTGGTGGATGAAGAAAGTCAGAAAGCAACACTTCTGCCAGAACTCTCCAAGATGCCCCCTTTGCTCGCAGTGACTCCATCACTGGCCGGGAAGCTGTCTTTTCTCCCAGAGGAGTTCGAGATACAGTTAAAAGCCGTGTGGCAGAGAAAAAAGGCAATAATTGCTTTACAAGGGATGGCAAACAAGAGATACCAGAAGCTTTGGCCCTACCAATATTACAAGAACTCCGTGAAGAGAGTCCTTGCACCTCCTGAGGATTGGCAGAAGCCTTCCTCATGCTGGATGTTGCTGGGGGTCTTTTTAGACTGGCAGAACGAGCTGTTGAAGGTTGCTTGATCTGTGCTAAAGCAAACAGCCAAGTTACAAAGGAACTTGCCAGGGGAGGGAGGCCTTGGGCTGCAGGTCCCTTCCAAAGATGCCAGGTGGATTTTCCTGAGATGCCCCAAGTGGGAAGGCTTCATATCTTCTGGTAATGGTATGTCAGCTAGCAAGGTGGCCAGAAGCATTTCCAACTGCTTCAGCAACGACAGCATCAGGTATTAAGGCATTTTTGGAACAAATCATTCCAAGATACAGCATTGTAGAAGCAATAGACTCAGATAGGGGAACTCATTTTACAGGAAAGATCCTTCAAGGGGTTTTGGCTTCTTTAGGAACACAATGGAACCTCCATAGGCCCTGGCACCCCCAGAGCTCAGCTCGGGTAGAAAACAATGAATAGAGAAATAAACACCTTTTGAAGCTGGTAATAGAAACCAAGATGCCATGGCTAGGGCTTTGGACATTGGCTTTGGCGAGAATGAGAGCCCGACCCAGAAGAGGGATTCCGTTCTCCCCCTTTCCGTCGTTGTTATGAATTACCCGGGTAAGTCTCAACCTAGTGGGGGAGTAGAGGTAAGTGATGTATATTTAAAACCATCTGTGGCCAGGATACTGCTTCTTGTGAAACCCCTTCGACAGGAAGCTCAGCTGGCACAAGCCCCACCTTTGGACTTTGCTGCTTGTAACATCCAACCAGGAGATTGAGTCCTAGTTAAGGAATAGAAAGAAGCGCCAGTGGCGGTGAAATGGCGTGGCCCATTCCAAGTGTCACTGACGACAGAAACAGCCATGAAGACAGCTGGACACAGGTGGACCCGTCACTCTCGGGTCAAGGTCTCTGAAGCCTCAGAGATTTGCACATCTCAGCTGGAGGAGAAGGCCGGGAGGCTGTGACTGACACTCTGCAGGAGTGGGCCGGAGCAGTAGCCAGTGCTTCGACATCAGAGGAAGCCCTGCGTGCCTACCCACAGACCACCTGCTGAAATAGTCTCTATGGGTATCCCTCCTCTAGAATCTCCACTCACTGGGGCGCTAATACTTGCTGGATTCTTTTATGTTAAGTGTTTTCTGTGTCTTCAATTGCCACAGGTGGTGCAGAAGACAACGGGAAAATTAGACTAGCTAATTAGATCACACTATTAAAACATTTTCCTGAATAACTCTACTTTTATATGGTCAGCTAAGTTTAGGCCAGGAGTGGGAGAATCAATTTGCAGCCTTAGCAGAAGAAGTAGCAAAAGTTTTTCACCTTAGCAATTGCTGGCTCTGTGGAGGGCCAGGAGGATCTGAAGAGTGGCCATGGTTGGCTAGCCCAGCTGAACCTAAATGGTGGGTCAATGTGAGGGCCACAATAGGATGGGATTTGGGGCCAAAGAAGGAAGTCCATGGCCACTTCATTCTTCTCCAACAGGCACTTATTGCCTAAACAGGACAGGGCGGGTCTATGTAGGAAAAGGCGTTTGTCAATTGACTTTCCCTCTGGCTTTAAACAATTGGGTTTGGACCCACAATTGCCCTCCTTACAATTGTTCCAAATATCAAGACAATTGCAATCAAAGAGCTGTTCAGCTCACTAATGGTAGCTGCGTAAGGTGTTCTTACCAAAAACATTTGGAAGCCTGTAAAGCAATGCGGAGGGACAAGGGGTTTTTTTGACCACCTATTTTTAAGCTGTCCCCACAAAAATCCCACAAGTAGAAGACATGTTGTTTGTGATTATCAGTGGGAATGGCAACAGCGGATTGGAACTCAAAGCCTTTTAGTGAGTTCTGCTCCAAATCCAACCAAGCAACTTGCAGATGTAAATGTAGATGGGAACCCTGTGTGGGAGCTTGGTAATGCAAATGCTGTGACCCCTATGGTGGGGCAGCTATTGTTGGAGGACCGTTAGGCCAGGGAAACCCGCAGTATTTTGACCCACCAATTGATGACCAAGGGTAGGAAGGCCCCTTTGCTAATGGAACACGGGCTTTGAAAGGACATGATTGGATTTGTGACCAACATGCTTAGCTCAGGTTACCTCCAAACTGGTCAGGGATATGGTATATCCCTGGGGTATATTAGACCGTTGTTCTTTTTGCTACTACAAATTCAGGGAAATCGCTTAGGAATCCAAATCTGTGATGATTTAATTCGAGAAAAGCAGTCAGCTGATGCAGCCTTGGCTGCAGGGAGCACCCCAAAACGGGGAAAAGATGAATGGCCACCAGAAGAAGTTACGCAACATGATGGACCAGCCACTTGGAAACCTAAGGAATTAATCCCAGATGCCTGGGAACCCATTTATCATTTGAATGAGATAATTAGGGTACAAGCTGTCTCAGAAATAATTACCAATCAGCCAGCCACAGCTCTTGACCGTCTTGCTGAGCAACCCACTTCAATGAGGAAAGCGGTATTTCAACATTGGATGGTATTAGATTATCTGTTAGCAGAAGAAGGAGGAGTTTGTGGGAAATTAAATGACTCGAGCTGCTGTTTGCAAGCAGATGACAGTGGAATAGTGGTCAAACAAATAACAGAGGAAATAACCTCAGCTCATGGACCTGTCCAAGTGTTGAAAAGATGGTAATGGGACATGTTTTCATGGTTAACTGGCCAGCTATGGGCTAAATGAATACCATTTCTCCTCTTCTATGCTATAGCAACTCTAATCTTTTGACCATGCGTGACACCATGCTGGGGGCAGCTCTTTCAGCAGGTGGTCAAGGGGATGTTGCTAGCAGCCATGCCTACCTGATCCAGAAAGGACTACAAAAGGACAGAAAAGGATGTCACTGCAAATAATAGCAAAAGCCCAGAAGACTCAAGAAGAAAAAATTAAATCAATGGTAATTAAGGTTTGTAAAGACAAATACAGATTAAATAAAAAAAGGAGGGATTAAAAGGAATGAGATGGATGAGTCTTTACAAACAGACCGTGTGAATCGGCCTGTAGACAAGGCTAGGAACTTATGCGGAGTGAAGTAACAGAAGAAAGTATTAGTTCTCTAGAACTGTTACTAATCATCAGAGACTGTTGATTAATCAAGGCCGTGTTAAATTCCTGAACCTAGAGCAAGGCAACAAAGACTTAATAGCATTAGAAATGGTTTTTTTTCTTCCTTTTCGATGCCAAAAGGGGGGTGCATATTAGAGGGGGACATAGAGTAGGCAGTTCTGGAAGTCTGTATCTCCCGAATACCTCAACCAGTGGGGAAAAGGAAGAGGGTGCTGTGGCTGGGAACTTGACATCAAAAGGGGGCTGCATCCCGCAACCGTTTGACAGACCCCATGGGAAAAGCCCCATGGACTCTCCCTGTAGTCGAAGAATGTTGCAGGACTCCTCTGTCTCCTTTTCGGACATCAACCTCAGGCATGGTGGATTAATTTTCCCTAACGGCAGCGACCTGCTGCGTGGTCTCCGTGCTCCTCCCCAGCCCCCCGGGAGGTGTCAAATAGTTGCCGGCGGCTCCCACCGCGCGTTACAGACGGCTGCGCGGCGCCGGGGCTGCTCGCAGTGCTCCCCTGCCCCGCCAGGGCTGGCCGCGGGCTGCGGAGCCACCTCGCCACCGGCGCGGCCAGGGCCGGGGCCCTTCTCGACAGCAGCCGAGGGGCTGCGGAGCGGGCGGCTGCGGGACGATCAGCTCTTTTATGCCGCGCCGTGCTGCCGCCTCCATCTAGCTCCCCATCGCGCCGCCGGCCGACCCCGCCTGGCGCGTTCACGCTCGGCCGCGCTCGCCGCCCGCCCAGCCTCGCCGGAAGCTCTCCCGCCCGGGCCGTGCCCCGGCTCCGCCTGCGGCTCGGCAGGGCCCGGCCGCACGCGTGCTGCGTGGCTCGGAGCACCCGCGTTGCGCCGCAGGCGACGGGGAAGGCGGGGCGGGCCGGCGCCATGGTGGTAGCGCGAGGAGAGGAGCGCCCGGGCGGGGCGGCGAGTGGCGCGGCGGTGAGCGCTTCTGCTTGCTGTCGCTCGGCTGCCGCCCACGGCAGGTGCCGTGTGACCCCGCGGAGCGGCGGGGCCGGCCGGGCGGTGCGCGGCGAGGCTTTCGGCCAGCGGCGGCCGCAGCGACAGTCTGCTGGCACTGCCCGTGCCGGTGGAGAGAGCGGGGATCCGAGGCCGGCCTTCCTAGGGTAACGAGGGGCGACCGCCTTTGCCGCGCTGCCCTCCGTGCAGCACGTGGCCGATTCCGGCGAAGCCGGGGTCTCCGCAGCGGCGCGGGCGGGAGGGAGTGGGGAGCGCGCTCGGTGCTCTGCCGGCCGCTCCCGCCCAGCGCTGCGCTCCGCCGAGGCGTTTTCCCGCCCGTCCTGGGGAGGACACAAGGGACACCAAAGTTGGAGCTTAGCTGTCAGGGGAAACAACTTCCCTCCACTGGCGACCTCCTTTTCCCTCTGATTCAGCTACCTTGTGGTAGGTGCGATGGTGCTGAAGAAGAGTGGCGGCTGGGCACAGTTGCTGGCATAGGTGGTGCGAGAGCTCCACGCAAGCAGCTTGGAGTGGCATGTGCGAGGGTAGGAAGGTACGGCACCCACAGCTGAAGGTAAAAAAGTCAGGGCATGTCATCAGCCGCAATCGTGCTAAGTTGTTCACCTTTGCAAACTGCTTGCCGAGTTGTTCCTTTTCTTAGGTAATGGGGGTTTGTATCAACCAGAACTGCATATGGTCAGTATTTGCAGAGAAGGTTACGTGGACTGTTGTTGAAGTGAGTGTAGCAGTTTCTATGGCATTCTGCAAAAAAAGTGACAGGTCTCTCTGTGTTCCCCAATTCTTAACAAAAATGAAGTTAACAAAGCCCTGAAAAGAGGTTTTACAAAACTTCAGGGATTTTTTCCTGCGAGTACTGTGGAGACAACCATAGTCACCTTGTCTTTCCAAAAGTGAAGGTTACATCTTTTTGTCCAAGAGCATCAAGTGCTTTTGATCAGCGTTTGTGTGCATGCATTAGCCTTGTTCTTGTTCTTCCTTGGAGAACTTTTACAATCCTCAGATGATCTGTGTAGGCTGCAGACTGCAGTGGTGAACTTGAAGGCTTCCAGCAGAAGGGAGATGCTGTCCACGTTTTGGATTTTCCTTAGTCTGAACCTTCAATGTCCAAGGCTTCACTTTTCAAGCAGTTGGAAGAGCTCCAAATGAAGATATGAACAGGTCTTAATTGACCTTGTCACCGCCTCAGTTCGTCAGGTAATGCTGCGCACTGGATTTAATTGCCTAGTGCAAGATGTGCTAAAAATATGTAAGAGTATCTCCTCGATTACCCTCCCAGAAGGGTTTGAATGGAGAACAAGGAGTTCCGAAGACAGGTATTTGGTGTACGAGAAGTAGAACTTAATGGATTGCAGGGCACTGCATGCACAAATGTCTAAGGAGGATCCATCTTTTTATGCCCCATCTATGCTTGTTCTCATTTGAACTCCTGAACATTCTGGAGGTTGGTTTTGTTAGGGTTGTGGCTGGGGAAGGGGTGGTGGTGGGGGAGGGGTGGGTGTTGTTTCTGATCTTTTTAATTTCCAGGATAGTGTACAAAGAACTTGTGCCCACAACCAGCAGTATGAAGCAATGCAGGTATAAAAGAAGGTCACCGAAATGTCGGATAATATGAATCTGAAAGCGCTTCAGTATTTTACCCAGGAGTTTCACTGCAACAAGGTGATTGTCCTTGACAGAAATGTAGTGGCAGGCTTATGCCATGCTAGAAGTGATGACCTTTCTCTGCCCCAAATTGACCAGCAAGATCTTTTGGCTCTTGATTGAAACCCCTGAGCCAGCTGTGTTTCAGGCTGCAGAAGCTGCAGGTGTTGTGGCAGACGCGGGGTGCAGCCCTGCCTGCCGGTCCCGACCTGGCGCACGCCGGTGGCAGCCGTCAGCGCCTGGGGTCCCCTGGAAGGGGGATTTAATCATTTCTTCTCTAGCATTTGCTTGTGTTTTGTCAAGATTCTTTAATTCACTAAATAGTAAATTAAAAAAATTAGCTGAATGATAATAATTTTGAAGTCTTCTGAGGCAGAACTGGGAAGGTTAGAACATATTTGTATGATTTCAAATATGTATAAATTCTTAAATGACAAACGTTAAAAAACTGACAATGCAAGCAATTATGGTGACACTTTACATTTCAGTGGTTTTCATGCAGCTCCATCCCATGTGTTGGTAGGTTCTTAAAAAGTGAAAATTTGGCCCACTAGACCGATTATTAAAAAGAAGTACAACTCCTTGGGGCTAACACAAAGGGACAGCGTCCACGTGAGTAAATGGTTATCACATTTAGATGTGATTCTGCTGCTTGCACTTTCTCTGCCCTCAAACTGCTTTCTTTATCGTCAATGCAGGGATGTTTGACATTCTTAGAAAAGAGAAAAGAAACAGATTTCCTCAAAAAAAAAAAAAAAAAAAAAAAGAAAAAAAAAAAGCCAGGTGAAATTAATGCAATGTTAATTGCATTAATTTATTCAGGTGGCGTTTTAGTTTTTATTCTATGAAGTGCTTGTTGCACCACTTTTGTTGTTTCCCACAGATTTGGAGTGGGATTTCCTCCAGTTGATTGTTCAGCAGAGGGAGTGAGACTGCCTTCAAAAGTTTTGCAGGAGTTGCATCTGTGAATCGGGCACGTGAGTTGCCTTTTTTTTTCCCCCCAGATTTTCGTAGGCTTCTGTTTTTCACCGTGGATCAGTTCACCTTGGATCAGTTTGCTCTTTTTGTTCCAGTGATTTTTTCTTTTGGACATGTGTCACGATCCGTTAATACAAGTAAGGGTCGTGATGGTTTGTTTACAGATCTCAGAGTGCAAAAGGACACAAGGGATTTCAGTTTTAATCAAAACAGTGCACCTTTGTTAAGTACCCACAACACGGTAACGCGATAGAGGAGAGAAAGAGAGAGAGAGAGAAAGAAAAACAAAGTAAAAGAGTAGAGAGGAAGAAAGGGGGGGTAATGGCTCCCAACGGATGAGACGAAGTCCTCGTGCTCTGCTGCCAATAGATTTGTCTTCTTTCCGTGGGGAGATCTCATCTCAGTTATTTCAGAAAGTCCCTTTATAGGCCTTTTTTGAAACGAGGGCCAACTGGCCAAGACCATATCTGTGTTTCGTAATAACATTGCAAAACTAAAAGCTAGCCCTAACTATCCCAGGTACATAGCAAGCATGCCTTTCTCCTATGCTAACTATACTGCCTGCTATGGTTTGCGGCCTAGCAGCGTTAGCGCGTCTACTTCTGGCATGAGTTTAGCAGTGCTCTCGCTTCTGCTTTCTAGCTGTATCCCCACATCTCGCCCTTTTCCCCAAGAGGTGGGGCAAATCTACAGCCGTTGTTATGAGGCCCGTTGCTTTGGGAAACAGGTACAGGACAGGTGTAGAGGACAGGTCATTCCTTTCCGCTTCAGCGCAGTCCTTCCCGCCTGGGCAGCAAGAACGGCGCAGTCCACTGTGACCTGCACAAATTTCCTCAGGAATGCGTACCAGTTCCCAGCGGGCACACCTGCAGGCAACAGTTGGCAGACATCCCACCTTAGGCAGGTCGGAACTCCTGTGTTTAGCCTCTGTCCTCGGCGATGATCGTGAGGCAGATGAGGGATCTTCAGACCGTCTCTTACACCACCCCATGACTCACGATTGTCATCAGGAGAGCTCCATCAGCACGATTTCGTAGTGTTGTTGCGAAGTCTTCAGGACTCGTTAATGTTGGTAGCATATCCCAGAAAAGGGTAGAGAAAATAAGAAAAGAGAAAGAAAAGGAAAAAGAAGGAATAAGTAATTTTTAATCAAAATACACCTGTAATTTTTAATCATGTCTTATCTTATTTTAATACTCATGTAGTTCATCTTGTGTCAATAACCTTAGGGGTGTCCACAGTGGATGGGATAGTGTCCAAATTGTGCACATCTATTACAGATGTCAACCGTTTCATCATTCTGCAATTCATGATGTGTAAGATTGCTGATAAAACAAACCCAATCAAAACTAAAATCAAGAGAACAAGGATGGGATGACACAATTTGTTCAGGACACCTGTAGCAGTAGGTGAGCACCCAAAAGGAGTATCCCACCAGCTGTGTCCAGCATCTTTCTTTCCTCTGTCTAGAAAACAATGTGTTTCTTTCCCATTGTGATCAACAGTTACCAAGGTTTTCTGTCTGTTTTTCTTGATCTTTTCCAAAATTCCAATGAAATCCTGGTGAAGCAACAAGTGCTTTACCTAAGTAAGGTTCATCCCAGTGGGGGTAGGCAATAATTGGTGGATCACTGTGTAATTGGACTGTAAAATACAATAAGAAGTAAGTGGGGCTAAATAAGAGAAATCACATCCTGTGCTTTTAGTCAAGTTACAAACACAAGAATTTGAATGAGTTTTAGTATCTACAACTACATTTTCTAGAAATACCTTATCACATGCAGTTCTTAAGCATGCACATCCATTGCCTATATACACAAGCACTGTTTCAGGAATCTTGTTAGGATGAATTTCAAAAGGACAGATATTTTGTTCTGTGTCCAAACAAATGTCTTGAGGTCTAATTGCACTGCTTTCACAGATAAACCCTTGTTGTTCTCGGACAATACAAGTTTCCAAATTAACAGTTTGCCACTTCTTCCCAGTTTGACGGGCCCATTCTCTGTGCTGGAAAGGGTAGAGAATAGCTGCATCATGGTTCAGCCCTAATGCAATGATAGGGACTATCCAATGCACTGAAGCATTAGGTATGGTTAGTACAAAGGCTGTGGCTGTGTTTGTGATGGGATTGTAGGTAAAATTCACTAAATTCCACCAGGATTGGAATTCTCTTTCAAAATCAGTGGCACCGTCCCAGATTATTTTCCGAATTTCAGTAGGAAAAGTGCCTTCTTTGCCTTCTCTTACAATTGAGGCAGCAACGGACTGCATCCACAATTGAGCCTGGACGCAGCTGAGAGGCAAAGAGATGTTGTTTTGCGTAGCACGGAGCATGCCAATTATCAATTTGTGGTCATTCACATTTACCTTTTCTCAATTTGGTAATATGTTTGATAACAACCGCTGATGGCTTGTTGTATTTTAGTCAAATCTGTAGTTGTGGCAGCCAATTTATTCATTAGCACTTCTGAATCAATACTATTTAAGATTCCCAATCCTGTTCCCACAACGCCGGTTATGTCTCTTTGCGTCCGTTTCTTAGAAGGGTTCCGCTTTTGCAACCCGGTTGTCTGCCCCTTGAAGGAAGTCTGCAGAAAAGGTGAACAAGCTGGCTGAATTTCTGAGACATTGTTTTGCATCAGCAACTTGACTTGTTTAAGGGACCATGCCGGATTGAGCAATAGTTGTTGTTGGCCTGTTTTTGTGATTATACGTGGTCCAATTTCAAAAATTCTCGGGCTTAGCATGACCGGTGGTTGGGTGGTAGGTATTGCAACATCGACTTTGAGTTCCCCCCAGTATTTTGTATTGTTTTTACCACACGTGACTTTATGGGGAAATTGTACAGCAATTAAGGTTTAGCCAACAATCTTGATTTTGAATTTCACCAAACAAAACACGGCCATGAGGTCCAATGCTATAACTGTGTACAGGTTCGGTAAAACATTCAGCAATTAATCCACATCGTATTGTAACATCGTCACCTCGGGTTACCATAAAGGGTGGAAAAACTTTATTCTTGTCATCTAACACAAGGGGGGTACTTATACCGTGGTATGTGATTACTGCACTCAGTATGGGCTTTGCTGCGGCGTTTATTTTGAATTTATAAGTTAAACCTGTCAGACTTGGCTGATCTGCCGGGTTATTTTGCCAATTGCATGTTGCATAGGTCGGTTTGGTTAGAGGAAAGTTATACCAGCAGTCAGTTAGTTTGTTTCTGCGAAGCTTTGTGATTTCCACATTGTTGGTACTGGGGCCTAAGGTGTAGTTACCGACATTCTTCTGACAACTACACAGGATGAAGGGGGTTTGTTTGTCACACACCCACTCCGTTGTAGGGCAGAGTTTGGCCGTAATGTTGGGGTGCAAATCACTTTTCCCATCTGGTTTTAGAACATTTCCAGCGATTGCAATGGTGGAAGCTTTCTGGTAAAGAGATCCTTCTACTTTTCTGCATCCTACCTTAATTTGTTCACCTCTTGTTCCTTTTAGGATTCTAGTCCAATCCTTCAAGTCCCATCCCCATTCACTTGGACGGTATACCTCAGAGTCGTGCAGTGCTACAGTGGCTAGGTTCGGGCAACCATCTCTGGGATAGGATCCTAGAGCACTAGTGTACCTAATGGTAGCTTCAGACCATGGCCACTCAGCTGGTTTTTGGCCCTGGTGTTGTGGTAGGATGCAGAAAAGTATCACTAGTCTTATCATGGTTTATGTGCTCTTCTTCATGTCCCTCGGAGTTCTTCTGTGAAAAGTGAACACAACAGAGTCTGCCACCAAAAGGCAGAAAATTAGAATGATGGAATGATGCAGCGTGTATGTATCCGATGCTCTCTCCCTAGGGCATCAGAGGCTAGCCATGCATATTTATTCAGAGGGCGTTTTAGCACTAGTGGTACTTCTCCTACGGTAGGGAGATCTACCGAAACAGGTTGTCCAGGGTAGTGTGCAGGATTCTTAGGATCATTTGGTCCCTGCAGTGAGAGAATTATGCTTGGAGCTGTTGGGAAAAAGACAGTGATTTTGGGACACCCGTTTACCCCCCATCTATCATTCACACCTTTCACAGCTTCCCATAGCCGAACATCCCAATTTCCCTCCTGTGGTTTCAAAAGTCCTTTCAAGAGACCATTGGTCCTTTCTACAATGCCGTTAGCTTGAGGGTAGTAAGGAGTGTGACAAGTCCGTTTAATCCCTTCACCTTTTGCCCAGTCCTGTACAACTTTGGCAGTAAAGTGAGACCCGTGATCAGATTGAATTTCTTGTGGTTTTGGGAAAGTTCCAAACCATGCCTGCAATGCTTGAACAGTATGATCTCCTGTAGCTCTTTTAAAAGCGTTGGCCTGGACTAACCCAGATATCATCTCTACTCCTACCAGCCCAAAGTGTTTACCTCCTGACTTTTTAAAGGGGCCGATATAATCTACCTGCCACGCTTCCCGTAAGCCTTTACCCTTTCTTAAATGCAGAGGGTCATCTTCCAAAGGGTGTCTTTCTAGCCGTCTGCGACGTTGTTCACAGGCTGACATGCATGTTTTACACATTTCTCTGGTAACAGACCAACCGCGAGCAAGGGCTTCTTTGTACAAATCTTTTGCACCTGTGCGTTGTCTTTTTACATGCAACCATTCTAAGAAGTGCTCCCAGTCCTCTGTAATTTGATCTTTTTTCACAGGACTTAGTCTTGCTAATTCGTCAGCTCTAGTGTTCCACTCTCCTGCTGGATTTCCATCTGTCTGGTGAGAGGCTACCCACTCCACGGCAAAATTCCCTGGACTTGCAATACTTAGAATTTCTTGCTACTTTTCCTTTTGCCATACTGGGATTCTGTTAACTTCACAATCCTTTTGCTGCCAAAAAGGAAGCCACTCAGTCCATCCCTTAAACACAGCATAGGAATAATCGGTGTAGATACAGACAGGAGAAGTATTCTGTGCCTCACGTTGGAAAACACTCCAAAGAGCTATCAGCTTGCCAACTTGGGCACTGCCTTCCCCCTCTGTGATAATTCCTTCACCTGAGGAAGTGTGGAGGGCTACAGCCTTATGTTTCCACACCTTTCCTTCTCGCTTGGCAGAAGCATCCGTAAGCCAAGAATTTGCTGACCGTTTGGGGGAAAAAGGAGGGGCTACTCTAATGACTGAGGCAGGTTTGTCCTGGCTGCTACCCAAGTTTTCAGTTTCTTGGATTGCCAGATTTTTTACAGCTCCTTCAGTTCTTGAGAAGACGCTACAATCATGTTCAATCTGAGCATACCACTTCCTTACTGAGGTCCTCTGGGCCACCCCGTCACGTGGGGGTGGTGCCAGTAGAGACAGCCTTAATAACTTTGAAAGGGCCTCTCAAAACAATTGGTTGTTGTTGTGCAATCTTCTCCGCTTCTAGGAGAGCTAAGCTAACCACAAACAATCCTTTCTCCCAGGTAGTGTACCTTTTTTCAGCATCTTTAAAGCCACGGGAGTAAAAACCAAGAGGCTTCGTCGGACCCTCAGGACCCCGCTGCCATATGTGTACTGACAACCCTGAGGAGACCTGAAAAGCATCTGTGGGATGAATAGGGCCCAGGGCTTGGTGAGGCTGTTGCTTCAAAACCCAACAATTGCAGTGCTTCTTCTTGGGAAGCACTCCATTCCCATTTTGTCCCTTTTCTTAACAAGTTGTAAAGAGGTCTGGCAATTATGGAAAATCTGGGATGTGTTTTCTCCGGAGCACTAATAATCCTAAAGCATGTTGGAGATCTTTTTTGGATTCAGGCATTTTAATCTGATCTGAAGAGGTTAGGGTATCAGGTGGGATACGTGTCATACCTCCTTTCCACCAAATTCCCAACAATTTCACTTCATGTGAAGGGGTTTGGGTTTTTTCTGAGGGAATTTGCAAATCAAGGCTTTCTAAGTGGGAGGTTATTTTCTGTTGGGTATCTCTCACTTCTTCTATTTCATCTCCTCCCACAAGGGTCTCATCAGTGTGTTGATGAACAGCTAGATTGTCCGCTTTGGGTACTTTTTCGAACTCTTGGGCTAAAGCGTGATGAGCCAGGGTAGGAGAATGTTTGTACCCTTGGCGAAGCCTAGTGAAAGTGCGTTGCTGTCCTTGCCATGCGAAAGCAAAACGGTCCATATCTTCTGGCTGTAAAGGTGTCGTAAAAAACATCTTTGACATCTACAGGTGGCATGATTGAATGAGCCTTTTCTTGAATCAATGTTATGAATTCTGCTAGATTTGGGACTGCTGCTGTAAGAGGGTCTGTGTTAGCATTTAGCCTACGAAAATCTATTGTCAGCCTCCACTTCCCATTAGGATTTTGCACTGGCCACACCGGAGAATTGAAAGGAGAATGGGTATGAAGTATTACTCCTTGTTGTGGTAGCTCCTGTATCACTGGCTTGATACCCTCTTTGGCACCCAGGGGAAGGAGGTATTGTTTCACATTAGTTACTTTGCTGAATGGTAGGGAGGCTGCAGCTTGGAGCAGTCTGATGTTAAAATGTGGTGTGCCAAAAGACCACAGAAGACCCTCTGAGTCCTCCCACTGCCTCCTAGCAAGGGCATTCAGCCCTAATACATTGGTGGGAATATCTCCAATCACCCCATGGATGGAGAGTTGGTTTTCCTCTCCAGGCAAAGGGAGCTTGACTAAGGCCCCATTCATAGATTCTGTTGTTGTGCCCAAGGCACTTAAAACACAATATCGGTTCTTTGTTGGAACAATTCCACACCTCTGGGCATCTTTCTTTGTCAGTGCAGAAATTTGTGCCCCAGTGTCAATCAGAAAAGTTACAGGTGCCCGTTTAGGACTTGTAATAGCTGTGATCGTTATATCTCCCGTTTTATTTTTAGTGAGCATTCTCAGGTATACCTATGCTCCGTTTCTTTGCCCACTGACAAGAAACAGAGGGTCTAGTTTCCCTGGTTTTGAGGAAGAATCTGTTCTGGCTCATTGGCCGGACTTTGAGGAAGAAGTGGCTTTGACTCACTGCCCAGATTCTGAGGGAGGAGGGGTGCACTGGGTTGAAGTGACGGATTCGGTAGAAGGGGCTTTTGGCAGTGCCAGTTAGACACTACCTTACTCAACTGATCAAGGGCTAAGCCATCCATCGCATTTCTGGGGACCCCCTTTTTGATACCTAATAAGCACCAATGCTGACGGTTAGGGATCTCTGGTTACATTCTTTGGTTTTTCACTATGAGGAGCCCTAATGTACCTGACACCTTTTGTTTTTTCTGATTTTTCCTCTGGGATTTTTATCGGTCCATATTTCCTACTGTAATTAATCAGATCTTCTTCAACCTCACTCCATGTCCAAACTTTGCAATCACCGGCAGGTGAATTTGATTGTGAACCTGGCGGCTGAGAGGGGGTTGAATATGGAGTAAACCCAGGATCGGTAGATGCAGTTTGGTCGCTCGGGTTTCCAAGGAATCTGTCCAACCTCTCTACAGGACCTGCAGCATCTATGGTTTTTTGAAGGACAGCTGCTGTAGATTGGAGTGTTTCTGGAAGGCCTCGAATTAAAGGGGTCATCAGTTCAGGTTTCACAGGTAATTGCGTGGGGGATTCATATCCAGGAGTTAATTTCCTTTCATGGATCATTTGCAGACAGGCAGCTTTGTGGACGCTTTCTAGAAGTTGATCAGGGGTACCAACTGTAGCGAAAGGGTCTCCCCTTTCTAAAGGATTGAGTCCCCCGGCCCAGAAAGCTGCGTGCTGAGTCAGCGACCATGTGTTACGTTTGTCTCCTGTTGTTAAGAGAACTCCATGTCCCCAATATCCACTGGCCTCCTGTTCAGTGAATTGAATTTGGTCTCCTCCGGTGAGAGACACTTGGAAGACATATTCCGTCTCAGCTTCGTGGGGAAGCCGCCCGTACTCCTTTTTTAACTTTGCCAACTCAGTAGCAGTGTATGGTATTTGTTTAGTGGTGATATGCGGTTCAAAATCTTCATCATTGATATCATTATATTCTGTTTTAATTAGAGGTCTCATAGGAGGGCAGCAGTTTTCCCCACAATTTTTCACTAGCACTAGTTCTTCCTGGGGGTATATTTGGTTAATGTGAGGAGTTTTCTTTTCCTCTTTCTCTTTTGGTGAGTCAGCATTCTTTGAATTCTTAAAATATTCCTCCCTCAAAGCAGCCCGCAGCAAATGATTTTCATTCCTTTCTTCATCTGATTGTTCCTGTAAAATTTCCACTAGGTTTTGAAGGGAATCTGTGATTGCTTTCTCTTCACTACATCGCTTAAAGCAGTGATCTATAGCTGCTGTAAGGCATGCTCCTGAAACAGATTTAGGAGCAGATTATGGTTTTATTTTGGCCAAATTTAAACTTTGTCTCATGTTGGAATGAACATATTCTATCGGTCACACTCTCCAAATTAAACCCGTTATTTTGAGCCCATTCTTCCCCTCCCGGAGAGGGCCGGGCATTATGTTTTGCTAGCAGAGCATAAAATGCAGCTTTATGATTTGCACTAGGGTTTTCAGTCATTTTATAAAGGGATCAAAACCACTACAGGGAGGTAAAACCTAATTACACATTGCGACACAAACAGCTTCGCCGTGTCGCCCTTCGCTTCCCTGGGTGGGTGAAGAGACCAAAATCTGCCTGGGAGGTACTCCTTAAGTTACTTACGGTTGTCTCTTCGCTACACCAAGCAGTCCAAATTCACACACGCCCACCAAAACAGTTCCCCCTTTTACACTAAGAGATCTTTTGGTGAAAAATCTGAAGACAGAGCCCTCAGTTGAGTATGGGGGTGCTTTTCACCTAGGCGTGTGCAGTTTGTGGGAAATTCGAGTCGTCCCCCTTGCTTTCTAGACACCGCTCACCCTTTGCGGGGTGTCGGGCTAGGTGCGGCTGGAGTGAAACGTCCTTCCCCTATTACAGACTACACACAACCTTGCAACCCCTTCTGTCTGTCAGAAATCCTGTCCGTGATGCCAGTTTAATGTCACCATCTGCTAATAGAAGTGAGGGTCGTGATGGTTTGTTTACAGATCTCCGAGTGCAAAAGGACACAAGGGATTTCAGTTTTAATCACCTTTTCACCTTTGTTAAGTACCCACAACATGGTAATGTGATAGAGGAGAGAAAGAGAGAGAGAGAGAGAAAGAAAAACAAAGTAAAAGAGTAGAGAGGAAGAAAGGGGGGGCAATGGCTACCAACAGATGAGACGAAGTCCTCGTGCTCTGCTGCCAATAGATTTGTCTTCTTTCCGTGGGGAGATCTCATCTCAGTTATTTCAGAAAGTCCCTTTATAGCCCTTTTTCGAAACGAGGGGCAACTGGCCAAGACCGTATCTATGTTTCGTAATAACATTGCAGAACTAAAAGCTAGCCCTAACTATCACAGGTACATACCAAGCATGCCTTTCTCCTATGCTAACTATGATTTACCAAAATATGAATATCGATCTAATATCGATATCCAACTGAGATGGACAAAAACTCTTAACAGTTTAGAGTTAGAAAGTGTATGTTTTATTTTTGCGTGGGATAGCTCCCTAAGTCGCAGGCCCTGATACAAGCAAACATGATACCTTTTATTTCCACGTATTATGAATATCCAAAATACAAAATGCGTATTCATGGTGTTGACACCTCCCATTCTCCGCTTTGTATGGAAATGAGCTTACATGCCATTAAGCATGCGTAGCATGTGATCTGAATGGAGTCGGTGGTCTTGAATTGGGTCAGTGGTCCTAAGGAAGATGAAGTAACTCATCTTCCTCACTCTGACCTTTATGCCTTTCTGAGTTTTAACAATTCTAATTACTTTAGTGACCTCGAAGTTTCTTCTTGCGTGACTTTTGGATGGGCTCCCACAAAGGGAGGAAATTGGTAATTGTCTTTATTCTATACACCAACTTATCAATGTTTCTGCTCATTATTCACAGCACAGCTAAACAAACATGCAAATGACAGATCATCAGTTCAGACTAAGGAAAATCCAAAACGTGGACAGTACTCGCAGGAAAAAATCCCTGAAGTTTTGTAAAACCTCTTTTCAGGGCTTTGTTAACTTCATTTTTGTTAAGAATTGGGGAACGCAGAGAGACCTGTCACTTTTTTGCAGAATGCCATAGAAACTGCTACACTCACCTCAACAACAGTCCAAATAACCTTCTCTGCAAATACTGACCATATGCAGTTCTGGTTGATACAAACCCCCATTACCTAAGAAAAGGAACAACTCGGCAAGCAGTTTGCAAAGATGAACAACTTAGCACGATTGCGGCTGATGACATGCCCTGACTTTTTTTACCTTCAGCTGTGGGTGCCGTACCTTCCTACCCTCACACATGCCACTCAAAGCTGCTTGCGTGGAGCTCTCGCACCACCTATGCCAGCAACTGTGCCCAGCCGCCACTCTTCTTCAGCACCATCGCACCTACCACAAGGTAGCTGAATCAGAGGGAAAAGGAGGTCGCCAGTGGAGGGAAGTTGTTTCCCCTGACAGCTAAGCTCCAACTTTGGTGTCCCTTGTGTCCTCCCCAGGACGGGCGGGAAAACGCCTCGGCGGAGCGCAGCGCTGGGCGGGAGCGGCCGGCAGAGCACCGAGCGCGCTCCCCACTCCCTCCCGCCCGCGCCGCTGCGGAGACCCCGGCTTCGCCGGAATCGGCCACGTGCTGCACGGAGGGCAGCGCGGCAAAGGCGGTCGCCCCTCGTTACCCTAGGAAGGCCGGCCTCGGATCCCCGCTCTCTCCACCGGCACGGGCAGTGCCAGCAGACTGTCGCTGCGGCCGCCGCTGGCCGAAAGCCTCGCCGCGCACCGCCCGGCCGGCCCCGCCGCTCCGCGGGGTCACACGGCACCTGCCGTGGGCGGCAGCCGAGCGACAGCAAGCAGAAGCGCTCACCGCCGCGCCACTCGCCGCCCCGCCCGGGCGCTCCTCTCCTCGCGCTACCACGACGGCGCCGGCCCGCCCCGCCTTCCCCGTCGCCTGCGGCGCAACGCGGGTGCTCCGAGCCACGCAGCACGCGTGCGGCCGGGCCCTGCCGAGCCGCAGGCGGAGCCGGGGCACGGCCCGGGCGGGAGAGCTTCCGGCGAGGCTGGGCGGGCGGCGAGCGCGGCCGAGCGTGAACGCGCCAGGCGGGGTCGGCCGGCGGCGCGATGGGGAGCTAGATGGAGGCGGCAGCACCGCGCGGCATAAAAGAGCTGATCGTCCCGCAGCCGCCCGCTCCGCAGCCCCTCGGCTGCTGTCGAGAAGGGCCCCGGCCCTGGCCGCGCCGGTGGCGAGGTGGCTCTGCAGCCCGCGGCCAGCCCTGGCGGGGCAGGGGAGCACTGCGAGCAGCCCCGGCGCCGCGCAGCCGTCTGTAACGCGCGGTGGGAGCCGCCGGCAACTATTTGACACCTCCCGGGGGGCTGGGGAGGAGCACGGAGACCACGCAGCAGGTCGCTGCCGTTAGGGAAAATTAATCCACCATGCCTGAGGTTGATGTCCGAAAAGGAGACAGAGGAGTCCTGCAACATTCTTCGACTACAGGGAGAGTCCCTGGGGCTTTTCCCATGGGGTCTGTCAAACGGTTGCGGGATGCAGCCCCTTTTTTATGCCAAGTTCCCGGCCACAACGCCCTCTTCCTTTTCTCCACTGGCTGAGGTATTAGGGGGATACAGACATCCAGAACTGCCTACTCTATGCCCTCCTCTAATATGCACCCCCCTTTTGGCATCGAAAAGAAAGAAAAAGAAACCATTTCTAATGCTATTAAGTCTTTGTTGCCTTGCTCTAGGTTCAGGAATTTAACACGGCCCTGATTAATCAACAGTCTCTGATGATTAGTAACAGTTCTAGAGAACTAATACTTTCTTCTGTTACTTCACTCCGCATAAGTTCCTAGCCTTGTTTACAGGCCGATTCACACGGTCTGTTTGTAAAGACTCATCCATCTCATTCCTTTTAATCCCTCCTTTTTTTATTTAATCTGTATTTTTCTTTACAAACCTTAATTACCATTGATTTAATTTTTTCTTCTTGAGTCTTCTGGGCTTTTGCTATTATTTGCAGTGACATCCTCTTCTGTCCTTTTGTAGTCGTTTCTGGATCAGGTAGGCATGGCTGCTACCTGCTGAAAGAGCTGCACCCAGCATGGTGTCACGTATGGTCAAAAGATTAGAGTTGCTATAGCATAGAAGAGGAGAAATGGCATTCATTTAGTGTTGGGGTCTCCCCCCCTGCCATGGAGCCCTGGGCGATGGGCCCTGGGGGGGAGACACGGGGTTTCCCTGCCCCTGGTCAGCTTCATTCCCCCTTGGTTGGTTTGTGTTCCCCGGTGTGGCCAAGGACCCTCGGGTCCCGTGGCTGGGGGAGTTCCTGAGCAGAGCCCCGGCCATGTGGCTGGAGAAATAAAGACCTCTGAAACATCTACCACCAATCTGTCCATATCTACTTCTTTTCCACGGGATTCCTGGTTTGATATAGGCGTGTTACAGTAATCCCTGCTGTAACAATTTAGCCCATGGCTGGCCAGTTAGCCAGGAAAACATGTCCCATTACCATCCTTTCAACACTTGGACAGGTCCATGAGCTGAGGTTATTTCCTCTGTTATTTGTTTGACCACTTTTCCGCTGTCATCTGCTTGCAAACAGCAGCTCGAGACATTTAATTTCCCACAAACTCCTCCTTCTTCTGCTAATAGATAATCTAATACCATCCAATGTTGAAATACCGCTTTCCTCATTGAAGTGGATTGCTCAGCAAGACGGTCAAGAGCTGTGGCTGGCTGATTGGTAATTATTTCTGAGACAGCTTGTACCCTAATTATCTCATTCAAATGATAAATGGGTTCCCAGGCATCTGGGATTAATTCCTCAGGTTTCCAAGTGGCTGGTCCATCATGTTGCGTAACTTGTTCTGGTGGCCATTCATCTTTTCCCCGTTTTGGGGTGCTCCCTGCAGCCAAGGCTGCATCAGCTGACTGCTTTTCTCTAATTAAATCATCACAGATTTGGATTCCTAAGCGATTTCCCTGAATTTGTAGTAGCAAAAAGAACAATGGTCTAAGATATACACCATATCCCTGACCAGTTTGGAGGTAACCTGAGCTAAGCATGTTGGTCACAAATCCAATCATGTCCTTTCAAAGCCCGTGTTCCATTAGCAAAGGGGCCTTCCTACCCTTGGTCATCAATTGGTGGGTCAAAATACAGCAGGATTCCCGGGCCTAACGGTCCTCCAACAATAGCTGCCCCACCATAAGGGTCACAGCATTTGCATTTCCAAGCTCCCACACAGGGTTCCCATCTACATTTACATCTGCAAGTTGCTTGCTTGGATTTGGAGCAGAACTCACTAAAAGGCTTTGAGTTCCAATCCGCTGTTGCCATTCCCACTGATAATCACAAACAACATGTCTTCTACTTGTGGGATTTTTGTGGGGACAGCTTAAAAATAGGTGGTCAAAAAAACCCCTTGTCCCTCCCCATTGCTTTACAGGCTTCCAAATGTTTTTGGTAAGTGTGGTAAGAACACCTTACGCAGCTACCATTAGTGAGCTGAACAGCTCTTTGATTGCAATTGTCTTGATATTTGGAACAATTGAAAGGAGGGCAATTGTGGGTCCAAACCCAATTGTTTAAAGCCAGAGGGAAAGTCAATTGACAAACGCCTTTTCCTACATAGACCCGCCCTGTCCTGTTTAGGCAATAAGTGCCTGTTGGAGAAGAATGAAGTGGCCATGTGTAGGGGAGGATGAAAGTTTGGTAAGAAAGTTTCACAGGTATGTAGGCTTGGCAGCAAGGTCTGAGAATGTAGAAGCTGGGGATGAGGTAGAAATGAAAGCAAGTTTTGATATAGAAGAAAAGATGTTTTGCTGAAACAGTGATCGCTGAGTAACTGAGAAGGCAAAGGTTGGAGATGAGTTGGAAGGAGATTTTTAGGAGCAGGACAAAGGTATGTGATTACAAACAAAGACATGTTTTTCACCAAGTAAGTAAGTCTCAAGAAGAGCATAAGTGAATAGAAAAGGTGTCTTTAGCAAAAAGAAAGATATGGCAGGCAAACAAGAAATGTTGATGTAGCAAGAAGAAGAAAGGTCTAAGAATTTTCCACTGGAAGCTTAAATTGTAACTTCTTACTCTTGTGATTGGATAATAATGACTATAATATGGTGATGGTAGTAGCTATGATAGGCTATAGGCCAATGTCAAGGTATTGTGTATGGTGCTTATTGGTTGTTACGTGCTAAGATACTCTGCAAAGAAAAGTATAGAATGCTCTGTAACTTGAACAGCAAGCGGCTTCAGGTATGCCTACAGCTGGAGCTGGCAGCTGTAGGGCTGGCTCTGGATAGCCACTCCCTGAAATGCTTGGAACTTCGCCTATGCAATAAACGGCTTTCAAGAGAGCCACCTGAAGTCCAGACATCCTTCGTGAAACCTTCTCCTATAGCCATGGACTTCCTTCTTTGGCCCCAAATCCCATCCTAGTATGGACCTCATGTCAGGTGTTGAGCCACCACTTAGGTTCAGCTGGGCTAGCCAACCATAGGCACTCTTCAGATCCTCCGGGCCCTCCACAGAGCCAGCAATTGCTAAGGTGAAAAACTTTTGCTACTTCTTCTGCTAAGGCTGCAAATTGATTCTCCCACTCCTGGCCTAAACTTAGCTGACCATATAAAAGTAGAGTTATTCAGGAAAATGTTTTAATAGTGTGATCTAATTAGCTAGTCTAATTTTCCCGTTGTCTTCTGCACCACCTGTGGCAATTGAAGACACAGAAACTACTTAACGTGAAACAATGGCTGCAAGTATTAGCGCCCCAGTGAGTGGAGATTCTAGAGGAGGGATACCCATAGAGACTATTTCAGCAGGTGGTCTGTGGGTAGGCACGCAGGGCTTCCTCTGATGTCGAAGCACTGGCTACTGCTCCGGCCCACTCCTGCAGAGTGTCAGTCACAGCCTCCCAGCCTTCTCCTCCAGCTGAGATGTGCAAATCTCTGAGGCTTCAGAGACCTTGACCCGAGAGTGACGGGTCCACCTGTGTCCAGCTGTCTTCATGGCTGTTTCTGTCGTCAGTGACACTTGGAATGGGCCACGCCATTTCACCGCCACTGGCGCTTCTTTCTATTCCTTAACTAGGACTCAATCTCCTGGTTGGATGTTACAAGCAGCAAAGTCCAAAGGTGGGGCTTGTGCCAGCTGAGCTTCCTGTTGAAGGGGTTTCACAAGAAGCAGCATCCTGGCCACAGATGGTTTTAAATATACATCACTTACCTCTACTCCCCCACTAGGTTGAGACTTACCCGGGTAATTCATAACAACGACAGAAAGGGGGAGAACGGAATCCCTCTTCTGGCTCGGGCTCTCATTCTCACCAAAGCCAATGTCCAAAGCCCTAGCCATGGCATCTTGGTTTCTATTACCAGCTTCAAAAGGTGTTTATTTCTCTATTCATTGTTTTCTACCCGAGCCGAGCTCTGGGGGTGCCAGGGCCTATGGAGGTTCCATTGTGTTCCTAAAGAAGCCAAAACCCCTTGAAGGATCTTTCCTGTAAAATGAGTTCCCCTATCTGAGTCTATTGCTTCTACAATACTGTATCTTGGAATGATTTGTTCCAAAAATGCCTTAATACCTGATGCTGTCGTTGCTGAAGCAGTTGGAAATGCTTCTGGCCACCTTGCTAGCTGACATACCATTACCAGAAGACATGAAGCCTTCCCACTTGGGGCATCTCAGGAAAATCCACCTGGCATCTTTGGAAGGGACATGCAGCCCAAGGCCTCCCTCCCCTGGCAAGTTCCTTTGTAACTTGGCTGTTTGCTTTAGCACAGATCAAGCAACCTTCAACAGCTCGTTCTGCCAGTCTAAAAAGACCCCCAGCAACATCCAGCATGAGGAAGGCTTCTGCCAATCCTCAGGAGGTGCAAGGACTCTCTTCACGGAGTTCTTGTAATATTGGTAGGGCCAAAGCTTCTGGTATCTCTTGTTTGCCATCCCTTGTAAAGCAATTATTGCCTTTTTTCTCTGCCACACGGCTTTTAACTGTATCTCGAACTCCTCTGGGAGAAAAGACAGCTTCCCGGCCAGTGATGGAGTCACTGCGAGCAAAGGGGGCATCTTGGAGAGTTCTGGCAGAAGTGTTGCTTTCTGACTTTCTTCATCCACCAAAAAAGGAGACAGAGGAGGCCTGTAACATTCTTCAACTACAGGGAGAGGCCATGGGGCTTTTGCCATGGAGTCTCTCAACTGATTGCGGGACGCAGCCCCCTTTTGATGCGAAGTTCCTGGCAACAGCACCCTCGGAGGTACTCGGGAATTACAGGCTTCCAGAACTGCCTACTCTATGCTCCCCTCTCATATGCACCCCCCTCTTGGTATGGAAAAGGAAGAAAACGAAACTATTCCTAATGCTATTAAGTCTTTGCTGCCTTGCTCTAGGTTCAGCAATTTAACACGGCCTTGGCTGAGCAACAGTCTCTGTCGATTAGTAACAGTTTCTAGACTAAGACTTTCTTCTGTTACGCCCCTACCAGTAAATTCCTAGCCTTGTCTAAGGACGGATTCACACGGTCTCTTTGTAAAGACACATCTATGTTACTTCTTTCACTCCCACACCTTCTTGGCGGTGGGATGGCTCCCCCCGGCACAGCACCTGACACAAAACCCCCCTATGCACATACACGCACACCTGCACTTACCCTGCACTCCGCTGCACACACACACACACACCCACCTCCCGCACACTAACACCCCCCTCCACATCCCTGCCATGCTACTTGCAGTGGCCCCGCCCCTGCCATCCCGGCCGGCTGGCAGCACTCACTCCTCACATGCCTTGCGTTTCCTTGCTGCCCTCTCTGTAGCCTTCCCTCAACCTGCCTTTTCTCCCCTGCCTTGCATTGACTTGCTCACCCATCCCCCACCTGACTTCCTTTCACATTCGTCTAGCTCTGGCCTCACCTTTCCTTTTCCTTCTAGCACCCTCATTGCCTCGCCTCGCCTCGCCAAGCAAGGCCACACAGAGCACTTGGTCCTGGCCGCTTTTGTGTACCAGCAGTCCTCGAATGTACTTCTCACCTGCCTTGCCTATCCTTGCCTTGCCTTGGCAACACAACAGTTTCCTTGCCTTGCCCTGCTAGCTCTCTGGAGCCTTGCATTCCTTTGCACGTCCATGCCCCGCCCTTGACCTGCCTACTGCTTTCCTCCAGGGCCTTGGATTACCGAGCCCTTCTTGTTTCTGCCTGGCCTACCCATCAGTGGACTTCCCTTCCTACGGCCAGCCTTGCCTCTAACGTCTGGGCCTTCTCTTGCCTACCACTCCATTTGCTTTCCCCTCACTGCTCTGGCCTTGCTTACCTCTCCCTTGACTTGCCCACAATTGCCTGCACTTGCTTTGCAGCGCCTTGCCTGCATGGAAGGCGAGGGCAAGAGTGGTAGGCAGGGCAAAGCAAAGCCAGCAAGTTGTAGGTAGTGCAAGGCAAGGCAGCAGAGGCAAAGGAAGCAGAGCAAGGGTAGCTTAAGAAGAACTAGACAAGGTACTGAAGGCAAGGCAAGGCCAAGAGACTCGGAGTGCCTTTCCTTGCCAAGGCAAGGACATAAGTGCCAGTGTTGCTGGAGCAGATGTTAAGGTAGCATGGGGAGGAATAGTCCAGCAAGACATTTCTCTTCTGGCCCCTGGGCGTGTAGGGGCAACTGTTGGATCTATTCTATACTGGAGGTGGATCAGTGGATGGATGTGTTGTATTTTGGAGGAGGGGATGCCGTTTCTTTGGAGATGGGCTTGTAGTTGCTCTCTTTGGCAAGGAGAGCAGGTTTGGATGTGCACATCAGGTGCTCTTAGGGATTTTAAAGGCTTTTCCCAAGAGGCAGAGCTCTCTCTGGCTTAGAGCTGTTGAGCTGTCCGTGGGAATGCAAAGGCCAAGCTTGTGAGCCTTTTGTCCTGGTGCCTTTAGTGTGTGAGCAGTCCGTGGTGCCGTTGTCTTTGGATGCTGACGCTGGGAGAGGGAAGGCTTAGGATGGTAGCTAGAGCTGAGAAGGAAAGTGCTGAGAACAGCGTGTGTGCTGCTAGTTTGAGGGGTGCAGTTGAAGTTGCAGGCAGCAAGATCTTCCTCAGCCCGCACTGTTTTGAGCTCTGGTTTTGCCAGATGGTTTCAAGTTGGTGGGCAGAATCTGCGAGAGGGCAAAGATTGGTTTGGGCCAAAGAGGTTTGTCTGCCTCTTGGAGTGTGGTATAAAGAAGAGTCCGCTCTTGGAAGGGGAAGATGAGGGAAATCTTTTTGTCCTGAGGTGCTGTTGATTTGAGTGCAGGGACGTTTGCAACTTGCCTCTGCCCTTGGGGTGGTTTCGAGCAGCGCCAGGCGCTTGGCCTTCTTTTGCAAGTCGTCAGCGCCATCGTGTGCTTGTTTCGAGGAGCGCTGACAGTGCCGGGGAAAAAGCCGCCCCAAGTCGTGTGCGAGCAGTTGGTGGAAGAGCTCCGCTGTGCATCCTGCCTCTTGGAGACACAAAAGAATGTGATCCTGCGCGTAGCGGGGAAGCAAGAGGAATCTTTTCATTGTTGGCTGTGCAGTTTCTAAGCGGCAAAAGTCAAGGCAGCTGCAGCACGGCCTCTTTCTTTCAGAACCTTTTCTGTGCCATCATGAACATGCTCAACATGCAACTCGCACCCACTGAACTGCATCAAAGGTCCTGGAGAGACGCACTTTCCTTCAAGCTCTAGGTACCATCCTACCCTCCACCTCTCGCCGATCCCAAAGCCCTTCCGAACATGCAGCAGCTGCACGCAGAGAACAAGTGCTAGAAGAAGGCGTTGGCCTTCAGAGTCCCTCTAAAGTCTGTAAACTAGGCGAAACATTGCAGTGACCAGCACTTTCCTTCGCAACTATCTATAGAGCGTCATCACATTCTCTCAGAGTGGCTAAGTCCACCCTTGCAGCACAGCAGCGTTTCCGGCCACAGTTCGGACTGAGAGATGGGCCAGGTGAGAAAGCATTTGTTGACTATCCCTCGTCTCTGGAAGACTTGATACTCGCAGCGCAATCACGTCCACACACCTTCAGCGTGGCCAAGTTCAAGCAGCTAGAGCTCACAGAGAGGGGAGAGGCAGGAGAGAAGCCGTTCCAAAAGTACCGTGTACTTAGGGCAGCATTCAAACTGTGCACAGCACTCTACAGCACTGTAGACCGTGGCTTCTCTGACAAGACGTGCCATCCCATTGTTGGCTCTCGCAGCTCGCTTGCTAGCTGCTCTCCTGAAGAAAAGAACTAGGAGGAAAAGCCAATGCTGGGCTGCACCTTCCCCTTGCCTCCCGTAAAGCCACTTCAACTCCCCGCTGCACTCTCTACTTCCCCTCTCCTTGCCATCGACCACTGTGTTTTCTGCATCTCGGAGCCCAAAGGTAAGCGCCAGTGTTCCCAGGGATGCTTGGAAGAGGGAGAAGTAGTGGCACAAGTAGCTGCCGTTGAACTTCCTCCTTCTCAATGCTAACGTGAAGTCGGCAGGCAGGCGAGCGCCAGCCACGCTCCTTTCTCAGTTTGGACGCTGCGGACACGAGCCCGGTGCTCGGCGCCTTCGTTCGGCCTCTTTAGTAGCCATGTGGCGCTTTCATTCTGCCGGAGTCGAAGCGTCGTCTACTTGTGGCACAAAGAGCACGGTGCCGGCAGCCAAATGCTCCAGCCGACTGCTTCTGCCGACACACGCCTGGGCTATGCACTTTCCCTCTCAGCGACATACAGCTCTAAATGTAAAGGGAAAGATTCTCGGCTACGTCTGGCATAGAGAACAGCTTTAGTTCAACGGGCTTACCCAGAGCATGCCCCCCGACGCGTGGGAACTTGTATTTGCACCACATTGCAGTGGCAGTCCTCTTTCCTTTACAGGCTGCACAGCGCCGGCAGATGGCCGTGCGCTCTGCACCTGCCTTCTCACTTCCAAGTAGCACCGCGCACATTAGAGCCTTGCAGGGAGAGAAGACGCGGCTAGGCGTCTCGCCCAGAAGAACGTGGCAGGGCGAAAAGGTGTTCTTCTTTTGTCTTCCTCGTCGCCCAGAGTGTGCTGCTGTGTTGAAAGTCTTGGCCAGCGAAAAGCTACTCCAGCAAGTATTTCTCTCCTGATGCATTGCGCTGAGCGAGAGCTGAGGAAAATCCTTGCACAGCACACTGTGGATGCGTGCAGTACACACGCTGAAGAGCGGCACGGCTAAAAGTCATCGCTGGGCTTCAGTTCTGTCCAGAGCGCAGAAGGCGAAGAACGAAGCAGCTGGGCACCGGCTGCATGTACATAGTGGAGCGAATTTCACATGTCCAGCCAAAGCTGCTTCACAAGCAGATTCAGCTGAGAATGCTCTGGCTGCTTCACAAAGGAAGGTGCTGTGTTGCACTCCTGGACACTCCATGGCCAGAAGCAGGTTCTTACACCTTCAATGCTGCAGAGTCCATGCAGCTGGAGCACAGGCAGAAGGACGCGTCCAGCTAGAAGGCGTTCTTCAAGTACCCCCCTCTTCCAAGTAGCCTTGAAACTGAGCACAACACACTGCGCCTTGGCAGCTTCCTTCTCAGATAGACGTGCCGTCACATTATGCACTCTCGCAGCTCCGTTGCCCACTTGCAGCAGCTGCTCCCAAAGAAAAAGGCTCCAGAAGGAAAAGCCACTGCTGGGCTGCCCTTTCCCCTTGCCTCACGTCAAGCACCAGAAACTGTCCCCTGCACTCTCGATTTCCATTCTCCGTCGCATCTACCACTGTAATGTCTGCATCTCGAAGCATAAACCCCGGCACAATTCTTTCCAGGGAAAGCTGGAAGAGAAATAGGTAGCAGCACAGGTAGCTGCAAGTTTCCGACTGCTAAGATGAATCCGAAAACAAGCGAGTGGCAGCCACGCTTCCTCTTGCAGCCTGTGCGATGCCCACAGCAGCTCCGTGCTCTGCCTGCGTTTTTACGCTCGTCGTAGCAGGTCGCGCTTTCGTTTTGCTGGAGACGACCCGTCGTCTACTTCTCGCGCAGAGAGCACGGTGCCGGCAGCGAAATGCTGCAGGCTGCTGCTTCTGCCGAAACACGCCTGGGCTATGCAATTTCTCTCTAGCGCTAGGTAGCACAACATTCTGTCTGCGTTGTGGTCTTTATCTTAAGGGAAAGATTCTCGGCTACGGCTAGCCCAGAGAACTGTTCCGGGACAATACATGTGTTTTATTATCCCTTCTCGCAAGAAGACTGTGGTGCTGCGTTGGAACTGTTGGCCAGTGAAAGGCTAATCCATCATGTGCTTCCCTCCTGATGCATTTTGCTGAGCGAGAGCTGAGGAAAATCCGTGCACTGCGCACTGTGCATGCGTGCAGTATACACGCAGAAGAGCGGCAAAGCTCCTAGTCATCGCACACACCAGCCCAGTGGCCTGGGGCTGCGTTCTTCTCCCTTACCGGCGCTGGACAGAACTGAAGCATTCAGCTTTGGCTCTCTTCAGTGTGTGTACTGCACGCATCCACAGTGCGCAGTGCACGGATTTTCCTCAGCGCTACGTGCAAGTACAGCCTTTCTGCTTCGCAGAGCCCAACTGGCCGCACAAGCTCTCGCTCAGAGAAATGTGTCAGGAGAGAAGCACTTGCTGCATTAGCCTTCCGCTGGCCAACAGTTGCAACGCAGCACATAGTCTTACTGCGAGAAGGGGTAAGAAAACGCACGCTTTCAGCACAGCAGCACAATCTGGGCGACGAGGAGGACAAAAGAAGACCATCTTTTCGTCTTTGCACGATTTTCTCTGCCACACATCTATCCACGTCTTTGCTCCCTGCAAGGCTCTAATGTGCGCCGTGCTACTTGGAAGTGAGAAGGCAGGTGCAGAGAAGCACTGCCATCTGCCGGCTCTGTGCAGGCTGTAAAGGAAAGAAAGACTACTCCTGGAATGTGGTGCAAATACAAGTTCCCACGGGTCGGGGTAAGCGCCGGGTAAGCCCGTTGAACTAGAGCTGTTCTCGGTGCCAGACGTAGCTGAGACTCTTTCCCTTTCCATTCAGGCTACAAAGCAAAGAGAATGTGGTGCTACCAAGGGCAGCGAAGGAAAGTGCACAGCCCAGGGGTGTTTCGGAAGAGACAGCAACCTGGAGCGTTTCTCTGGAGGGTTTCTCTGCCGGCGTGCCCTCTGTGCGACAAGATGACGACGGTTCGACGCCGGCAGAATGAAAAGAACGAAATGGTACGAAGAGCATAAGAATGAAGGCAGAAGCACCTAGCTGGTGTGTGCATGGCACAGGCTGCAAGAGGAAGCGTGGCTGCCACTCGCTTGTTTTCAGATTCGAATTAGCAGTCGAAAACAGAAAGTTCAACTTGCAGCTACATGTGCTGCTACCTATTTCTCTTCCAGCTTTCCCTGGAAAGAATTGTGCCGGGGTTTATGCTTCGAGATGCAGACATTACAGTGGTAGATGCGACGGAATATGGGAATAGAGAGTGCAGGGGACAGTTTCTGGTGCTTGACGTGAGGCAAGGGGAAAGGGCAGCCCAGCAGTGGCTTTTCCTTCTGGAGCCTTTTTCTTTGGGAGCAGCTGCTGCAAGTGGGCAACGGAGCTGTGAGAGTGAATAGAGAGACGGCACGTCTATCTGAGAAGGAAGCTGCCGAGCCGCAGTGTGTTGTGCTCAGTTTCAAGGCTACTTGGAAGAGGGGGGTACTTGAAGAACGCCTTCCAGCTGGACGAATCCTTCTGCCTGTGCTCCAGCTGCATGGACTCTGCAGCATTGAAGGTGTAAGAACCTGGTTCTGACCAGGTAGTGTCCAGGAGTGCAACACAGCACCTTCCTTTGTGAAGCAGCCAGAGCATTCTCAGCTGAATCTGCTTGTGAAGCAGCTCTTGGCTGGACATTTGAAATTCACTCCACTGAGTACATGCAGCCGGCGCCCAGCTGCTTCGTTCTTCGCCTTCTGTGCTCTGGACAGAACTGAAGCCCAGCGATGCCTTTGTGCTTTGCCGCTCTACAGCGCCAACACTGCACGCGGCCACAGTGCGCTGTGCACGGATTTTCCTCAGCTCGACGTACAGTCATTTTCTTGCTGTTTCACAGGGTCCAAACTGTCCGCGTGGCTCTCGCTCAGCGAAATGCGTCAGGAGAGAAACACTTGCTGGAGTAGCTTTTCGCTGGCCAAGACTTTCAACACAGCAGCACAATTCGGGCAAGAAGAAGGAGAAAGGAAGAACATCTTTTCGCCCTGCCACGTTCTTCTGGGCGAGACGCCTAGCCGCGTCTTCTCTCCCTGCAAGGCTCTAATGTGCGCGGTGCTACTTGGAAGTGAGAAGGCAGGTGCAGAGAGCACGGCGATCTGCCGGCGCTGTGCAGCCTGTAAAGGAAAGAGGACTGCTACTGCAATGTGGTGCAAATACAGGTTTCCACGTGTCCGGGGGCATGCTCCGGCTAAGCCGGTTAAAACAAAGCTGTTCTCTGTGCCAGACGTAGCCGAGAATCTTTCCGCAAAGATGCTGGCTACAAAGCAAAGAGAATGTGGTGCTACTTCAGCGCTAGAGAGAAATTGCATAGCCCAGGCGTGTTTCGGCAGAAGCAGCAGCCTGCAGCATTTGGCTGCCGGCACCGTGCTCTCTGCGCGAGAAGTAGACGACGGGTCGTCTCCAGCAAAACGAAAGCGCGACCTGCTACGACGGGCGTATGAATGAAGGCAGAGCACCGAGCTAGTGTGTGCATCGCCCAGGCTGCAAGAGGAAGCGTGGCTGTCACTCGCTTGTTTTCGGATTCACGTTAGCAGCTCGAAACTTAAAGTTCAACTTGCAGCTACTTGTGCTGCTACCTATTTCTCTTGCAGCTTTGCCCTGGAAACAATTGCGGTTAGGTTTATGCTTCGCGGAGAAAGGAGAGTGCAGCGGACAGTTTCAGGTGCTTGACGTGAGGCAAGGGGAAAGGGCAGCCCAGCAGTGGCTTTTCCTTCTGGAGCCTTTTTCTTTGGGAGCAGCTGCTGCAAGTGGGCAACGGAGCTGCGAGAGTGCATAATGTGACGGCACGTCTATCTGAGAAGGAAGCTGCCGAGCCGCAGTGTGTTGTGCTCAGTTTCAAGGCTACTTGGAAGAGGGGGGTACTTGAAGAATGCCTTCTAGCTGGACACGTCCTTCTGCCTGTGCTTCAGCTGCATGGACTCTGCAGCATTGAAGATGTAAGAACCTGCTTCTGGCCATGGAGTGTCCAGGAGTGCAACACAGCACCTTCCTTTTTGAAGCAGCCAGAGCATTCTGAGCTGAATCTGCTTGTGAAGCAGCTCTTGGCTGGACATGGGAAATTCACTCCACTGAGTACATGCAGCCGGTGCCCAGCTGCTTGGTTCTTCGCCTTCTGCGCTCTGGACAGAACTGAAGCCCAGCGATGCCTTTGAGCTTTGCCGCTCTACAGCGCCAACACTGCACGCGGCCACAGTGCGCTGTGAACGGATTTTCCTTAGCTCGACGTGCAATCATTTTCTTGCTGTTTCACAGAGTCCACACTGTCCGCGTAGCTCTCGCTCAGCGAAATGCGTCAGGAGAGAAACGTTTGCTGGAGTAGCTTTTCGCTGGCCAAGACTTTCAACACAGCAGCACACTCTGGGCGACGGGGAAGACAAAAGAAGAACACCTTTTCGCCCTGCCACGTTCTTCTGGGCGAGACGCCTATCCACGTCTTCTCTCCCTGCAAGGCTCTAATGTGCGCGGTGCTACTTGGAAGTGAGAAGGCAGGTGCAGAGAGCACGGCTATCTGACGGCGCTGTGCAGCCTGTAAAGGAAAGAGGACTGCCACAGAAATGTGGTTCATATACAAGTTTCCACGCGTCGGGGGCAAGCTCCGGCTAAGCCCGCTAAAATAAAGCTGTTCTCTGTGCCAGACTAGCCGAGAATCTTTCCGCAAAGATGCTGGCTACAAAGCAAAGAGAATGTGGTACTACTTCAGCGCTAGAGAGAAATTGCATAGCCCAGGCGTGTTTCGGCAGAAGCAGCAGCCTGCAGCATTTGGCTGCCGGCACCGTGCTCTCTGGGCGAGAAGTAGACGACGGGTCGTCTCCAGCAAAACGAAAGCGCGACCTGCTACGAAGGGCGTAAGAATGAAGGCAGAGCACGGAGCTGCTGTGGGCATCGCACAGGCTGCAAGAGGAAGCGTGGCTGCCTCGAGTGCTTGTTTTCGGATTCATCTTAGCAGTCGGAAACTTAATGTCAAACTTGCAGTTACTTGTGCTGCTACCTATTTCTCTTGCAGCTTTCCCTGGAAAGAACTGCGATTACGTCAATGTTTCGCCATACGGCGGAGAAAGGAAATAGAGAGTGCAGCGGACAGTTTCAGGTGCTTGACGTGAGGCAAGGGGAAAGGGCAGCCCAGCAGTGGCTTTTCCTTCTGGAGCCTTTTTCTTTGGGAGCAGCTGCTGCAAGTGGGCAACGGAGCTGTGAGAGTGAATAGTGTGACGGCACGTCTATCTGAGAAGGAAGCTGCCGAGCCGCAGTGTGTTGTGCTCAGTTTCAAGGCTACTTGGAAGAGGGGGGTACTTGAAGAATGCCTTCTAGCTGGACGCGTCCTTCTGGGGGTGCTTCAGCTGCATGGACTCTGTAGCATTGAAGGTGTAAGAACCTGTTTCTGGCCAGGTAGTGTCCAGGAGTGCAACACAGCACCTTCCTTTGTGAAGCAGCCAGAGCATTCTCAGCTGAATCTGCTTGTGAAGCAGCTCTTGGCTGGACATTTGAAATTCGCTCCACTATGTACATGCAGCCGGTGCCCAGCTGCTTCGTTCTTCGCCTTCTGCGCTCTGGACAGAACTGAAGCCCAGCGATGACTTTTAGCTGTGCCGCTCTTCAGCGTGTGTACTGCACGCATCCACAGTGTGCTGTGCAAGGATTTTCCTCAGCTCTGGCTCAGCGCAATGCATCAGGAGAGAAATACTTGCTGGAGTAGCTTTTCGCTGGCCAAGACTTTCAACACAGCAGCACACTCTGGGCGACGAGGAAGACAAAAGAAGAACACCTTTTCGCCCTGCCACGTTCTTCTGGGCGAGACGCCTAGCCGCGTCTTCTCTCCCTGCAAGGCTCTAATGTGCGCGGTGCTACTTGGAAGTGAGAAGGCAGGTGCAGAGCGCACGGCCATCTGCCGGCGCTGTGCAGCCTGTAAAGGAAAGAGGACTGCCACTGCAATGTGGTGCAAATACAGGTTTCCACGCGTCTGGGGGCATGCTCTGGGTAAGCCCGTTGAACTAAAGCTGTTCTCTGTGCCAGACGTAGCCGAGAATCTTTCCCTTTACATTTAGAGCGAATGTGCTGCTGTATGTCGCTGAGAGGGAAAGTGCATAGCCCAGGCGTGTGTCGGCAGAAGCAGTCGGCTGGAGCATTTGGCTGCCGGCACCGTGCTCTTTGTGCCACAAGTAGACGACGCTTCGACTCCGGCAGAATGAAAGCGCCACATGGCTACTAAAGAGGCCGAACGAAGGCGCCGAGCACCGGGCTCGTGTCCGCAGCGTCCAAACTGAGAAAGGAGCGTGGCTGGCGCTCGCCTGCCTGCCGACTTCACGTTAGCATTGAGAAGGAGGAAGTTCAACGGCAGCTACTTGTGCCACTACTTCTCCCAAGCATCCCTGGGAACACTGGCGCTTACCTTTGGGCTCCGAGATGCAGAAAACACAGTGGTCGATGGCAAGGAGAGGGGAAGTAGAGAGTGCAGCGGGGAGTTGAAGTGGCTTTACGGGAGGCAAGGGGAAGGTGCAGCCCAGCATTGGCTTTTCCTCCTAGTTCTTTTCTTCAGGAGAGCAGCTAGCAAGCGAGCTGCGAGAGCCAACAATGGGATGGCACGTCTTGTCAGAGAAGCCACGGTCTACAGTGCTGTAGAGTGCTGTGCACAGTTTGAATGCTGCCCTAAGTACACGGTACTTTTGGAACGGCTTCTCTCCTGCCTCTCCCCTCTCTGTGAGCTCTAGCTGCTTGAACTTGGCCACGCTGAAGGTGTGTGGACGTGATTGCGCTGCGAGTATCAAGTCTTCCAGAGACGAGGGATAGTCAACAAATGCTTTCTCACCTGGCCCATCTCTCAGTCCGAACTGTGGCCGGAAACGCTGCTGTGCTGCAAGGGTGGACTTAGCCACTCTGAGAGAATGTGATGACGCTCTATAGATAGTTGCGAAGGAAAGTGCTGGTCACTGCAATGTTTCGCCTAGTTTACAGACTTTAGAGGGACTCTGAAGGCCAACGCCTTCTTCTAGCACTTGTTCTCTGCGTGCAGCTGCTGCATGTTCGGAAGGGCTTTGGGATCGGCGAGAGGTGGAGGGTAGGATGGTAGCTAGAGCTTGAAGGAAAGTGCGTCTCTCCAGGACCTTTGATGCAGTCCAGTGGGTGCGAGTTGCATGTTGAGCATGTTCATGATGGCACAGAAAAGGTTCTGAAAGAAAGAGGTTGTGCTGCAGCTGCCTTGACTTTTGCCGCTTAGTAACTGCACAGCCAACAATGAAAAGATTCCTCTTGCTTCCCCACTACGCGCAGGATCACATTCTTTTGTGTCTCCAAGAGGCAGGATGCACAGCGGAGCTCTTCCAGCAACTGCTCGCACACGACTTGGGGCGGCGCCAGCGAAGCGTTTGGCTTTTTCCCCGGCACTGTCAGCGCTCCTCGAAACAAGCACACGATGGCGCTGACGACTTGCAAAAGAAGGCCAAGCGCCTGGCGCTGCTCGAAACCACCCCAAGGGCAGAGGCAAGTTGCAAACGTCCCTGCACTCAAATCAACAGCACCTCAGGAGAAAAAGATTTCCCTCATCTTCCCCTTCCAAGAGCGGACTCTTCTTTATACAGCACTCCAAGAGGCAGACAAACCTCTTTGGCCCAAACCAATCTTTGCCCTCTCGCAGATTCTGCCCACCAACTTGAAACCATCTGGCAAAACCAGAGCTCAAAACAGTGCGGGCTGAGGAAGATCTTGCTGCCTGCAACTTCAACTGCACCCCTCAAACTAGCAGCACACACGCTGTTCTCAGCACTTTCTATTCCTCCCCGTGCTACCTTAACATCTGCTCCAGCAACACTGGCACTTATGTCCTTGCCTTGGCAAGGAAAGGCACTCCGAGTCTCTTGGCCTTGCCTTGCCTTCAGTACCTTGTCTAGTTCTTCTTAAGCTACCCTTGCTCTGCTTCCTTTGCCTCTGCTGCCTTGCCTTGCACTACCTACAACTTGCTGGCTTTGCTTTGCCCTGCCTACCACTCTTGCCCTCGCCTTCCATGCAGGCAAGGCGCTGCAAAGCAAGTGCAGGCAATTGTGGGCAAGTCAAGGGAGAGGTAAGCAAGGCCAGAGCAGTGAGGGGAAAGCAAATGGAGTGGTAGGCAAGAGAAGGCCCAGACGTTAGAGGCAAGGCTGGCCGTAGGAAGGGAAGTCCACTGATGGGTAGGCCAGGCAGAAACAAGAAGGGCTCGGTAATCCAAGGCCTTGGAGGAAAGCAGTAGGCAGGTCAAGGGCGGGGCATGGCCATGCAAAGGAATGCAAGGCTCCAGAGGGCTCCAGAGGGCTAGCAGGGCAAGACAAGGAAACTGTTGTGTTGCCAAGGCAAGGCCAGGCAAGGCAGGTGAGAAGTACATTCAAGGACTGCTGATACACAAAAGTGGCCAGGACCAAGTGCTTTGTGTGACCTTGATCCCGCGTGGGTCATGTCTCCTCTGCACCTCAAAGACTTGAGCTACCTGCTTTCCTTTGTAGGCAAAAGAACTCTCATTCTGGTCCCCGAGCTCAAGGGCAAAATGTGAATTGCCCTTGCAAGATTCAAGACATGCAAGGATTGCTCCCAGACCAAGGCTGCCCATAGAGGTGAGTGTGGCAACACGCGTCCTCCCCTGGTCTTCCTCTCCTGTGATCCTGAAACACGGGAGATGCTTGAGAGCTTTGAGATTCCTAGGAGGAGCAGAAAGGGCAGGGCAAGGCCATGAAATGGCATTGAAAAGGGGTCTTGAATTCCAGGTGGGGGAGGGCTGAGCAAGGTCATGCAAGGCAAGGGAGGGCTTCAAGGGCAGGGCAAGGCAAGTGGTGGCTTGGCGAGGCGAGGCGAGGCGAGGCAATGAGGGTGCTAGAAGGAAAAGGAAAGGTGAGGCCAGAGCTAGACGAATGTGAAAGGAAGTCAGGTGGGGGATGGGTGAGCAAGTCAATGCAAGGCAGGGGAGAAAAGGCAGGTTGAGGGAAGGCTACAGAGAGGGCAGCAAGGAAATGCAAGGCATGTGAGGAGTGAGTGCTGCCAGCCGGCCGGGATGGCAGGGGCGGGGCCACTGCAAGTAGCATGGCAGGGATGTGGAGGGGGGTGTTAGTGTGCGGGAGGTGGGTGTGTGTGTGTGTGTGCAGCGGAGTGCAGGGTAAGTGCAGGTGTGCGTGTATGTGCATAGGGGGGTTTTGTGCCAGGTGCTGTGCCGGGGGGAGCCATCCCACCGCCAAGAAGGTGTGGGAGTGAAAGAAGTAACATAGATGTGTCTTTACAAAGAGACCGTGTGAATCCGTCCTTAGACAAGGCTAGGAATTTACTGGTAGGGGCGTAACAGAAGAAAGTCTTAGTTCTAGAAACTGTTACTAATCGACAGAGACTGTTGCTCAGCCAAGGCCGTGTTAAATTGCTGAACCTAGAGCAAGGCAGCAAAGACTTAATAGCATTAGGAATAGTTTCGTTTTCTTCCTTTTCCATACCAAGAGGGGGGTGCATATGAGAGGGGAGCATAGAGTAGGCAGTTCCGGAAGCCTGTAATTCCCGAGTACCTCCGAGGGTGCTGTTGCCAGGAACTTCGCATCAAAAGGGGGCTGCGTCCCGCAATCAGTTGAGAGACTCCATGGCAAAAGCCCCATGGCCTCTCCCTGTAGCTGAAGAATGTTACAGGCCTCCTCTGTCTCCTTTTTGGTGGATGAAGAAAGTCAGAAAGCAACACTTCTGCCAGAACTCTCCAAGATGCCCCCTTTGCTCGCAGTGACTCCATCACTGGCCGGGAAGCTGTCTTTTCTCCCAGAGGAGTTCGAGATACAGTTAAAAGCCATGTGGCAGAGAAAAAAGGCAATAATTGCTTTACAAGGGATGGCAAACAAGAGATACCAGAAGCTTTGGCCCTACCAATATTACAAGAACTCCGTGAAGAGAGTCCTTGCACCTCCTGAGGATTGGCAGAAGCCTTCCTCATGCTGGATGTTGCTGGGGGTCTTTTTAGACTGGCAGAACGAGCTGTTGAAGGTTGCTTGATCTGTGCTAAAGCAAACAGCCAAGTTACAAAGGAACTTGCCAGGGGAGGGAGGCCTTGGGCTGCAGGTCCCTTCCAAAGATGCCAGGTGGATTTTCCTGAGATGCCCCAAGTGGGAAGGCTTCATATCTTCTGGTAATGGTATGTCAGCTAGCAAGGTGGCCAGAAGCATTTCCAACTGCTTCAGCAACGACAGGATCAGGTATTAAGGCATTTTTGGAACAAATCATTCCAAGATACAGCATTGTAGAAGCAATAGACTCAGATAGGGGAACTCATTTTACAGGAAAGATCCTTCAAGGGGTTTTGGCTTCTTTAGGAACACAATGGAACCTCCATAGGCCCTGGCACCCCCAGAGCTCGGCTCGGGTAGAAAACAATGACTAGAGAAATAAACACCTTTTGAAGCTGGTAATAGAAACCAAGATGCCATGGCTAGGGCTTTGGACATTGGCTTTGGCGAGAATGAGAGCCCGAGCCAGAAGAGGGATTCCGTTCTCCCCCTTTCCGTCGTTGTTATGAATTACCCGGCTAAGTCTCAACCTAGTGGGGGAGTAGAGGTAAGTGATGTATATTTAAAACCATCTGTGGCCAGGATGCTGCTTCTTGTGAAACCCCTTCAACAGGAAGCTCAGCTGGCACAAGCCCCACCTTTGGACTTTGCTGCTTGTAACATCCAACCAGGAGGTTGAGTCCTAGTTAAGGAATAGAAAGAAGCGCCAGTGGTTCTGAAATGGCGTGGCCCATTCCAAGTGTCACTGACGACAGAAACAGCCATGAAGACAGCTGGACACAGGTGGACCCGTCACTCTCGGGTCAAGGTCTCTGAAGCCTCAGAGATTTGCACATCTCAGCTGGAGGAGAAGGCCGGGAGGCTGTGACTGACACTCTGCAGGAGTGGGCCGGAGCAGTAGCCAGTGCTTCGACATCAGAGGAAGCCCTGCGTGCCTAGCCACAGACCACCTGCTGAAATAGTCTCTATGGGTATCCCTCCTCTAGAATCTCCACTCACTGGGGCGCTAATACTTGCTGGATTCTTTTATGTTAAGTGGTTTCTGTGTCTTCAATTGCCACAGGTGGTGCAGAAGACAACGGGAAAATTAGACTAGCTAATTAGATCACACTATTAAAACATTTTCCTGAATAACTCTACTTTTATATGGACAGCTAAGTTTAGGCCAGGAGTGGGAGAATCAATTTGCAGCCTTAGCAGAAGAAGTAGCAAAAGTTTTTCACCTTAGCAATTGCTGGCTCTGTGGAGGGCCAGGAGGATCTGAAGAGTGGCCATGGTTGGCTAGCCCAGCTGAACCTAAATGGTGGGTCAATGTGAGGGCCACAATAGGATGGGATTTTGGGCCAAAGAAGGAAGTCCATGGCCACTTCATTCTTCTCCAACAGGCACTTACTGCCTAAACAGGACAGGGCGGGTCTATGTAGGAAAAGGCGTTTGTCAATTGACTTTCCCTCTGGCTTTAAACAATTGGGTTTGGACCCACAATTGCCCTCCTTACAATTGTTCCAAATATCAAGACAATTGCAATCAAATAGCTGTTCAGCTCACTAATGGTAGCTGCGTAAGGTGTTCTTACCAAAAACATTTGGAAGCCTGTAAAGCAATGGGGAGGGACAAGGGGTTTTTTTGACCACCTATTTTTAAGCTGTCCCCACAAAAATCCCACAAGTAGAAGACATGTTGTTTGTGATTATCAG
Organism: Coloeus monedula; assembly: GCF_965178545.1. Classification (NCBI taxonomy): domain Eukaryota; kingdom Metazoa; phylum Chordata; class Aves; order Passeriformes; family Corvidae; genus Coloeus; species Coloeus monedula. The sequence goes on along the minus strand of NW_028120693.1, from coordinate 34,899 downwards.
TGGGAATGGCAACAGCGGATTGGAACTCAAAGCCTTTTAGTGAGTTCTGCTCCAAATCCAACCAAGCAACTTGCAGATGTAAATGTAGATGGGAACCCTGTGTGGGAGCTTGGAAATGCAAATGCTGTGACCCCTATGGTGGGGCAGCTATTGTTGGAGGACCGTTAGGCCAGGGAAACCCGCAGTATTTTGACCCACCAATTGATGACCAAGGGTAGGAAGGCCCCTTTGCTAATGGAACACGGGCTTTGAAAGGACATGATTGGATTTGTGACCAACATGCTTAGCTCAGGTTACCTCCAAACTGGTCAGGGATATGGTATATCCCTGGGGTATATTAGACCGTTGTTCTTTTTGCTACTACAAATTCAGGGAAATCGCTTAGGAATCCAAATCTGTGATGATTTAATTAGAGAAAAGCAGTCAGCTGATGCAGCCTTGGCTGCAGGGAGCACCCCAAAACGGGGAAAAGATGAATGGCCACCAGAACAAGTTACGCAACATGATGGACCAGCCACTTGGAAACCTAAGGAATTAATCCCAGATGCCTGGGAACCCATTTATCATTTGAATGAGATAATTAGGGTACAAGCTGTCTCAGAAATAATTACCAACCAGCCAGCCACAGCTCTTGACCGTCTTGCTGAGCAACCCACTTCAATGAGGAAAGCGGTATTTCAACATTGGATGGTATTAGATTATCTGTTAGCAGAAGAAGGAGGATTTGTGGGAAATTAAATGACTCGAGCTGCTGTTTGCAAGCAGATGATAGTGGAAAAGTGGTCAAACAAATAACAGAGGAAATAACCTCAGCTCATGGACCTGTCCAAGTGTTGAAAAGATGGTAATGGGACATGTTTTCATGGTTAACTGGCCAGCTATGGGCTAAATGAATACCATTTCTCCTCTTCTATGCTATAGCAACTCTAATCTTTTGACCATGCATGACACCATGCTGGGGGCAGCTCTTTCAGCAGGTGGTCAAGGGGATGTTGCTAGCAGCCATGCCTACCTGATCCAGAAAGGACTACAAAAGGACAGAAAAGGATGTCACTGCAAATAATAGCAAAAGCCCAGAAGACTCAAGAAGAAAAAATTAAATCAATGGTAATTAAGGTTTGTAAAGACAAATACAGATTAAATAAAAAAAGGAGGGATTAAAAGGAATGAGATGGATGAGTCTTTACAAACAGACCGTGTGAATCGGCCTGTAGACAAGGCTAGGAACTTATGCGGAGTGAAGTAACAGAAGAAAGTATTAGTTCTCTAGAACTGTTACTAATCATCAGAGACTGTTGATTAATCAAGGCCGTGTTAAATTCCTGAACCTAGAGCAAGGCAACAAAGACTTAATAGCATTAGAAATGGTTTTTTTTCTTCCTTTTCGATGCCAAAAGGGGGGTGCATATTAGAGGGGGACATAGAGTAGGCAGTTCTGGAAGTCTGTATCTCCCGAATACCTCAACCAGTGGGGAAAAGGAAGAGGGTGCTGTGGCTGGGAACTTGACATCAAAAGGGGGCTGCATCCCGCAACCGTTTGACAGACCCCATGGGAAAAGCCCCATGGACTCTCCCTGTAGTCGAAGAATGTTGCAGGACTCCTCTGTCTCCTTTTCGGACATCAACCTCAGGCATGGTGGATTAATTTTCCCTAACGGCAGCGACCTGCTGCGTGGTCTCCGTGCTCCTCCCCAGCCCCCCGGGAGGGCTAAAATAGTTGCCGGCGGCTCCTACCGCGCGTTACAGACGGCTGCGCGGCGCCGGGGCTGCTCGCAGTGCTCCCCTGCCCCGCCAGGGCTGGCCGCGGGCTGCGGAGCCACCTCGCCACCGGCGCGGCCAGGGCCGGGGCCCTTCTCGACAGCAGCCGAGGGGCTGCGGAGCGGGCGGCTGCGGGACGATCAGCTCTTTTATGCCGCGCGGTGCTGCCGCCTCCATCTAGCTCCCCATCGCGCCGCCGGCCGACCCCGCCTGGCGCGTTCACGCTCGGCGGCGCTCGCCGCCCGCCCAGCCTCGCCGGAAGCTCTCCCGCCCGGGCCGTGCCCCGGCTCCGCCTGCGGCTCGGCAGGGCCCGGCCGCACGCGTGCTGCGTGGCTCGGAGCACCCGCGTTGCGCCGCAGGCGACGGGGAAGGCGGGGCGGGCCGGCGCCATGGTGGTAGCGCGAGGAGAGGAGCGCCCGGGCGGGGCGGCGAGTGGCGCGGCGGTGAGCGCTTCTGCTTGCTGTCGCTCGGCTGCCGCCCACGGCAGGTGCCGTGTGACCCCGCGGAGCGGCGGGGCCGGCCGGGCGGTGCGCGGCGAGGCTTTCGGCCAGCGGCGGCCGCAGCGACAGTCTGCTGGCACTGCCCGTGCCGGTGGAGAGAGCGGGGATCCGAGGCCGGCCTTCCTAGGGTAACGAGGGGCGACCGCCTTTGCCGCGCTGCACGGACGTGGCCGATTCCGGCGAAGCCGGGGTCTCCGCAGCGGCGCGGGCGGGAGGGAGTGGGGAGCGCGCTCGGTGCTCTGCCGGCCGCTCCCGCCCAGCGCTGCGCTCCGCCGAGGCGTTTTCCCGCCCGTCCTGGGGAGGACACAAGGGACACCAAAGTTGGAGCTTAGCTGTCAGGGGGAACAACTTCCCTCCATTGGCGACCTCCTTTTCCCTCTGATTCAGCTACCTTGTGGTAGGTGCGATGGTGCTGAAGAAGGGTGGCGGCTGGGCACAGTTGCTGGCATAGGTGGTGCGAGAGCTCCACGCAAGCGGCTTTGAGTGGCATGTGTGAGGGTAGGAAGGTACGGCACCCACAGCTGAAGGTAAAAAAAGTCAGGGCATGTCATCAGCCGCAATCGTGCTAAGTTGTTCACCTTTGCAAACTGCTTGCCGAGTTGTTCCTTTTCTTAGGTAATGGGGGTTTGTATCAACCAGAACTGCATATGGTCAGTATTTGCAGAGAAGGTTACGTGGACTGTTGTTGAAGTGAGTGTAGCAGTTTCTATGGCATTCTGCAAAAAAAGTGACAGGTCTCTCTGTGTTCCCCAATTCTTAACAAAAATGAAGTTAACAAAGCCCTGAAAAGAGGTTTTACAAAACTTCAGGGATTTTTTCCTGCGAGTACTGTGGAGACAACCATAGTCACCTTGTCTTTCCAAAAGTGAAGGTTACATCTTTTTGTCCAAGAGCATCAAGTGCTTTTGATCAGCGTTTGTGTGCATGCATGAGCCTTGTTCTTGTTCTTCCTTGGAGAACTTTTACAATCCTCAGATGATCTGTGTAGGCTGCAGACTGCAGTGGTGAACTTGAAGGCTTCCAGCAGAAGGGAGATGCTGTCCACGTTTTGGATTTTCCTTAGTCTGAACCTTCAATGTCCAAGGCTTCACTTTTCAAGCAGTTGGAAGAGCTCCAAATGAAGATATGAACAGGTCTTAATTGACCTTGTCACCGCCTCAGTTCGTCAGGTAATGCTGCGCACTGGATTTAATTGCCTAGTGCAAGATGTGCTAATAATATGTAAGAGTATCTCCTCGATTACCCTCCCAGAAGGGTTTGAATGGAGAACAAGGAGTTCCGAAGACAGGTATTTGGTGTACGAGAAGTAGAACTTAGTGGATTGCAGGGCACTGCATGCACAAATGTCTAAGGAGGATCCATCTTTTTATGCCCCATCTATGCTTGTTCTCATTTGAACTCCTGAACATTCTGGAGGTTGGTTTTGTTAGGGTTGTGGCTGGGGAAGGGGTGGTGGTGGGGGAGGGGTGGGTGTTGTTTCTGATCTTTTTAATTTCCAGGATAGTGTACAAAGAACTTGTGCCCACAACCAGCAGTATGAAGCAATGCAGGTATAAAAGAAGGTCACCGAAATGTCGGATAATATGAATCTGAAAGCGCTTCAGTATTTTACCCAGGAGTTTCACTGCAACAAGGTGATTGTCCTTGACAGAAATGTAGTGGCAGGCTTATGCCATGCTAGAAGTGATGACCTTTCTCTGCCCCAAATTGACCAGCAAGATCTTTTGGCTCTTGATTGAAACCCCTGAGCCAGCTGTGTTTCAGGCTGCAGAAGCTGCAGGTGTTGTGGCAGACGCGGGGTGCAGCCCTGCCTGCCGGTCCCGACCTGGTGCACGCCGGTGGCAGCCGTCAGCGCCTGGGGTCCCCTGGAAGGGGGATTTAATCATTTCTTCTGTAGCATTTGCTTGTGTTTTGTCAAGATTCTTTAATTCACTAAATAGTAAATTAAAAAAATTAGCTGAATGATAATAATTTTGAAGTCTTCTGAGGCAGAACTGGGAAGGTTAGAACATATTTGTATGATTTCAAATATGTATAAATTCTTAAATGACAAACGTTAACAAACTGACAATGCAAGCAATTATGGTGACACTTTACATTTCATTGGTTTTCATGCAGCTCCATCCCATGTGTTGGTAGGTTCTTAAAAAGTGAAAATTTGGCCCACTAGACCGATTATTAAAAAGAAGTACAACTCCTTGGGGCTAACACAAAGGGACAGCGTCCACGTGAGTAAATGGTTATCACATTTAGATGTGATTCTGCTGCTTGCACTTTCTCTGCCCTCAAACTGCTTTCTTTATCGTCAATGCAGGGATGTTTGACATTCTTAGAAAAGAGAAAAGAAACAGATTTCCTCAAAAAAAAAAAAAAAAAAAAAAAAAAAAAGCCAGGTGAAATTAATGCAATGTTAATTGCATTAATTTATTCAGGTGGCGTTTTAGTTTTTATTCTATGAAGTGCTTGTTGCACCACTTTTGTTGTTTCCCACAGATTTGGAGTGGGATTTCCTCCAGTTGATTGTTCAGCAGAGGGAGTGAGACTGCCTTCAAAAGTTTTGCAGGAGTTGCATCTGTGAATCGGGCACGTGAGTTGCCTTTTTTTTTCCCCCCAGATTTTCGTAGGCTTCTGTTTTTCACCGTGGATCAGTTCACCTTGGATCAGTTTGCTCTTTTTGTTCCAGTGATTTTTTCTTTTGGACATGTGTCACGATCCGTTAATACAAGTAAGGGTCGTGATGGTTTGTTTACAGATCTCCGAGTGCAAAAGGACACAAGGGATTTCAGTTTTAATCAAAACAGTGCACCTTTGTTAAGTACCCACAACACGGTAACGCGATAGAGGAGAGAAAGAGAGAGAGAGAGAAAGAAAAACAAAGTAAAAGAGTAGAGAGGAAGAAAGGGGGGGTAATGGCTCCCAACGGATGAGACGAAGTCCTCGTGCTCTGCTGCCAATAGATTTGTCTTCTTTCCGTGGGGAGATCTCATCTCAGTTATTTCAGAAAGTCCCTTTATAGGCCTTTTTTGAAACGAGGGCCAACTGGCCAAGACCATATCTGTGTTTCGTAATAACATTGCAAAACTAAAAGCTAGCCCTAACTATCCCAGGTACATAGCAAGCATGCCTTTCTCCTATGCTAACTATACTGCCTGCTATGGTTTGCGGCCTAGCAGCGTTAGCGCGTCTACTTCTGGCATGAGTTTAGCAGTGCTCTCGCTTCTGCTTTCTAGCTGTATCCCCACATCTCGCCCTTTTCCCCAAGAGGTGGGGCAAATCTACAGCCGTTGTTATGAGGCCCGTTGCTTTGGGAAACAGGTACAGGACAGGTGTAGAGGACAGGTCATTCCTTTCCGCTTCAGCGCAGTCCTTCCCGCCTGGGCAGCAAGAACGGCGCAGTCCACTGTGACCTGCACAAATTTCCTCAGGAATGCGTACCAGTTCCCAGCGGGCACACCTGCAGGCAACAGTTGGCAGACATCCCACCTTAGGCAGGTCGGAACTCCTGTGTTTAGCCTCTGTCCTCGGCGATGATCGTGAGGCAGATGAGGGATCTTCAGACCGTCTCTTACACCACCCCATGACTCACGATTGTCATCAGGAGAGCTCCATCAGCACGATTTCGTAGTGTTGTTGCGAAGTCTTCAGGACTCGTTAATGTTGGTAGCATATCCCAGAAAAGGGTAGAGAAAATAAGAAAAGAGAAAGAAAAGGAAAAAGAAGGAATAAGTAATTTTTAATCAAAATACACCTGTAATTTTTAATCATGTCTTATCTTATTTTAATACTCATGTAGTTCATCTTGTGTCAATAACCTTAGGGGTGTCCACAGTGGATGGGATAGTGTCCAAATTGTGCACATCTATTACAGATGTCAACCGTTTCATCATTCTGCAATTCATGATGTGTAAGATTGCTGATAAAACAAACCCAATCAAAACTAAAATCAAGAGAACAAGGATGGGATGACACAATTTGTTCAGGACACCTGTAGCAGTAGGTGAGCACCCAAAAGGAGTATCCCACCAGCTGTGTCCAGCATCTTTCTTTCCTCTGTCTAGAAAACAATGTGTTTCTTTCCCATTGTGATCAACAGTTACCAAGGTTTTCTGTCTGTTTTTCTTGATCTTTTCCAAAATTCCAATGAAATCCTGGTGAAGCAACAAGTGCTTTACCTAAGTAAGGTTCATCCCAGTGGGGGTAGGCAATAATTGGTGGATCACTGTGTAATTGGACTGTAAAATACAATAAGAAGTAAGTGGGGCTAAATAAGAGAAATCACATCCTGTGCTTTTAGTCAAGTTACAAACACAAGAATTTGAATGAGTTTTAGTATCTACAACTACATTTTCTAGAAATACCTTATCACATGCAGTTCTTAAGCATGCACATCCATTGCCTATATACACAAGCACTGTTTCAGGAATCTTGTTAGGATGAATTTCAAAAGGACAGCTATTTTGTTCTGTGTCCAAACAAATGTCTTGAGGTCTAATTGCACTGCTTTCACAGATAAACCCTTGTTGTTCTCGGACAATACAAGTTTCCAAATTAACAGTTTGCCACTTCTTCCCAGTTTGACGGGCCCATTCTCTGTGCTGGAAAGGGTAGAGAATAGCTGCATCATGGTTCAGCCCTAATGCAATGATAGGGACTATCCAATGCACTGAAGCATTAGGTATGGTTAGTACAAAGGCTGTGGCTGTGTTTGTGATGGGATTGTAGGTAAAATTCACTAAATTCCACCAGGATTGGAATTCTCTTTCAAAATCAGTGGCACCGTCCCAGATTATTTTCCGAATTTCAGTAGGAAAAGTGCCTTCTTTGCCTTCTCTTACAATTGAGGCAGCAACGGACTGCATCCACAATTGAGCCTGGACGCAGCTGAGAGGCAAAGAGATGTTGTTTTGCGTCGCACGGAGCATGCCAATTATCAATTTGTGGTCATTCACATTTACCTTTTCTCAATTTGGTAATATGTTTGATAACAACCGCTGATGGCTTGTTGTATTTTAGTCAAATCTGTAGTTGTGGCAGCCAATTTATTCATTAGCACTTCTGAATCAATACTATTTAAGATTCCCAATCCTGTTCCCACAACGCCGGTTATGTCTCTTTGCGTCCGTTTCTTAGAAGGGTTCCGCTTTTGCAACCCGGTTGTCTGCCCCTTGAAGGAAGTCTGCAGAAAAGGTGAACAAGCTGGCTGAATTTCTGAGACATTGTTTTGCATCAGCAACTTGACTTGTTTAAGGGACCATGCCGGATTGAGCAATAGTTGTTGTTGGCCTGTTTTTGTGATTATACGTGGTCCAATTTCAAAAATTCTCGGGCTTAGCATGACCGGTGGTTGGGTGGTAGGTATTGCAACATCGACTTTGAGTTCCCCCCAGTATTTTGTATTGTTTTTACCACACGTGACTTTATGGGGAAATTGTACAGCAATTAAGGTTTAGCCAACAATCTTGATTTTGAATTTCACCAAACAAAACACGGCCATGAGGTCCAATGCTATAACTGTGTACAGGTTCGGTAAAACATTCAGCAATTAATCCACATCGTATTGTAACATCGTCACCTCGGGTTACCATAAAGGGTGGAAAAACTTTATTCTTGTCATCTAACACAAGGGGGGTACTTATACCGTGGTATGTGATTACTGCACTCAGTATGGGCTTTGCTGCGGCGTTTATTTTGAATTTATAAGTTAAACCTGTCAGACTTGGCTGATCTGCCGGGTTATTTTGCCAATTGCATGTTGCATAGGTTGGTTTGGTTAGAGGAAAGTTATACCAGCAGTCAGTTAGTTTGTTTCTGCGAAGCTTTGTGATTTCCACATTGTTGGTACTGGGGCCTAAGGTGTAGTTACCGACATTCTTCTGACAACTACACAGGATGAAGGGGGTTTGTTTGTCACACACCCACTCCGTTGTAGGGCAGAGTTTGGCCGTAATGTTGGGGTGCAAATCACTTTTCCCATCTGGTTTTAGAACATTTCCAGCGATTGCAATGGTGGAAGCTTTCTGGTAAAGAGATCCTTCTACTTTTCTGCATCCTACCTTAATTTGTTCACCTCTTGTTCCTTTTAGGATTCTAGTCCAATCCTTCAAGTCCCATCCCCATTCACTTGGACGGTATACCTCAGAGTCGTGCAGTGCTACAGTGGCTAGGTTCGGGCAACCATCTCTGGGATAGGATCCTAGAGCACTAGTGTACCTAATGGTAGCTTCAGACCATGGCCACTCGGCTGGTTTTTGGCCCTGGTGTTGTGGTAGGATGCAGAAAAGTATCACTAGTCTTATCATGGTTTATGTGCTCTTCTTCATGTCCCTCGGAGTTCTTCTGTGAAAAGTGAACACAACAGAGTCTGCCACCGAAAGGCAGAAAATTAGAATGATGGAATTATGCAGCGTGTATGTATCCGATGCTCTCTCCCTAGGGCATCAGAGGCTAGCCATGCATATTTATTCAGAGGGCGTTTTAGCACTAGTGGTACTTCTCCTACGGTAGGGAGATCTACCGAAACAGGTTGTCCAGGGTAGTGTGCAGGATTCTTAGGATCATTTGGTCCCTGCAGTGAGAGAATTATGCTTGGAGCTGTTGGGAAAAAGACAGTGATTTTGGGACACCCGTTTACCCCCCATCTATCATTCACACCTTTCACAGCTTCCCATAGCCGAACATCCCAATTTCCCTCCTGTGGTTTCAAAAGTCCTTTCAAGAGACCATTGGTCCTTTCTACAATGCCGTTAGCTTGAGGGTAGTAAGGAGTGTGACAAGTCCGTTTAATCCCTTCACCTTTTGCCCAGTCCTGTACAACTTTGGCAGTAAAGTGAGACCCGTGATCAGATTGAATTTCTTGTGGTTTTGGGAAAGTTCCAAACCATGCCTGCAATGCTTGAACAGTATGATCTCCTGTAGCTCTTTTAAAAGCGTTGGCCTGGACTAACCCAGATATCATCTCTACTCCTACCAGCCCAAAGTGTTTACCTCCTGACTTTTTAAAGGGGCCGATATAATCTACCTGCCACGCTTCCCGTAAGCCTTTACCCTTTCTTAAATGCAGAGGGTCATCTTCCAAAGGGTGTCTTTCTAGCCGTCTGCGACGTTGTTCACAGGCTGACATGCATGTTTTACACATTTCTCTGGTAACAGACCAACCGCGAGCAAGGGCTTCTTTGTACAAATCTTTTGCACCTGTGCGTTGTCTTTTTACATGCAACCATTCTAAGAAGTGCTCCCAGTCCTCTGTAATTTGATCTTTTTTCACAGGACTTAGTCTTGCTAATTCGTCAGCTCTAGTGTTCCACTCTCCTGCTGGATTTCCATCTGTCTGGTGAGAGGCTACCCACTCCACGGCAAAATTCCCTGGACTTGCAATACTTAGAATTTCTTGCTACTTTTCCTTTTGCCATACTGGGATTCTGTTAACTTCACAATCCTTTTGCTGCCAAAAAGGAAGCCACTCAGTCCATCCCTTAAACACAGCATAGGAATAATCGGTGTAGATACAGACAGGAGAAGTATTCTGTGCCTCACGTTGGAAAACACTCCAAAGAGCTATCAGCTTGCCAACTTGGGCACTGCCTTCCCCCTCTGTGATAATTCCTTCACCTGAGGAAGTGTGGAGGGCTACAGCCTTATGTTTCCACACCTTTCCTTCTCGCTTGGCAGAAGCATCCGTAAGCCAAGAATTTGCTGACCGTTTGGGGGAAAAAGGAGGGGCTACTCTAATGACTGAGGCAGGTTTGTCCTGGCTGCTACCCAAGTTTTCAGTTTCTTGGATTGCCAGATTTTTTACAGCTCCTTCAGTTCTTGAGAAGACGCTACAATCATGTTCAATCTGAGCATACCACTTCCTTACTGAGGTCCTCTGGGCCACCCCGTCACGTGGGGGTGGTGCCAGTAGAGACAGCCTTAATAACTTTGAAAGGGCCTCTCAAAACAATTGGTTGTTGTTGTGCAATCTTCTCCGCTTCTAGGAGAGCTAAGCTAACCACAAACAATCCTTTCTCCCAGGTAGTGTACCTTTTTTCAGCATCTTTAAAGCCACGGGAGTAAAAACCAAGAGGCTTCGTCGGACCCTCAGGACCCCGCTGCCATATGTGTACTGACAACCCTGAGGAGACCTGAAAAGCATCTGTGGGATGAATAGGGCCCAGGGCTTGGTGAGGCTGTTGCTTCAAAACCCAACAATTGCAGTGCTTCTTCTTGGGAAGCACTCCATTCCCATTTTGTCCCTTTTCTTAACAAGTTGTAAAGAGGTCTGGCAATTATGGAAAATCTGGGATGTGTTTTCTCCGGAGCACTAATAATCCTAAAGCATGTTGGAGATCTTTTTTGGATTCAGGCATTTTAATCTGATCTGAAGAGGTTAGGGTATCAGGTGGGATACGTGTCATACCTCCTTTCCACCAAATTCCCAACAATTTCACTTCATGTGAAGGGGTTTGGGTTTTTTCTGAGGGAATTTGCAAATCAAGGCTTTCTAAGTGGGAGGTTATTTTCTGTTGGGTATCTCTCACTTCTTCTATTTCATCTCCTCCCACAAGGGTCTCATCAGTGTGTTGATGAACAGCTAGATTGTCCGCTTTGGGTACTTTTTCGAACTCTTGGGCTAAAGCGTGATGAGCCAGGGTAGGAGAATGTTTGTACCCTTGGCGAAGCCTAGTGAAAGTGCGTTGCTGTCCTTGCCATGCGAAAGCAAAACGGTCCATATCTTCTGGCTGTAAAGGTGTCGTAAAAAACATGTCTTTGACATCTACAGGTGGCATGATTGAATGAGCCTTTTCTTGAATCAATGTTATGAATTCTGCTAGATTTGGGACTGCTGCTGTAAGAGGGTCTGTGTTAGCATTTAGCCTACGAAAATCTATTGTCAGCCTCCACTTCCCATTAGGATTTTGCACTGGCCACACCGGAGAATTGAAAGGAGAATGGGTATGAAGTATTACTCCTTGTTGTGGTAGCTCCTGTATCACTGGCTTGATACCCTCTTTGGCACCCAGGGGAAGGAGGTATTGTTTCACATTAGTTACTTTGCTGAATGGTAGGGAGGCTGCAGCTTGGAGCAGTCTGATGTTAAAATGTGGTGTGCCAAAAGACCACAGAAGACCCTCTGAGTCCTCCCACTGCCTCCTAGCAAGGGCATTCAGCCCTAATAAATTGGTTGGAATATCTCCAATCACCCCATGGATGGAGAGTTGGTTTTCCTCTCCAGGCAAAGGGAGCTTGACTAAGGCCCCATTCATAGATTCTGTTGTTGTGCCCAAGGCACTTAAAACACAATATCGGTTCTTTGTTGGAACAATTCCACACCTCTGGGCATCTTTCTTTGTCAGTGCAGAAATTTGTGCCCCAGTGTCAATCAGAAAAGTTACAGGTGCCCGTTTAGGACTTGTAATAGCTGTGATCGTTATATCTCCCGTTTTATTTTTAGTGAGCATTCTCAGGTATACCTATGCTCCGTTTCTTTGCCCACTGACAAGAAACAGAGGGTCTAGTTTCCCTGGTTTTGAGGAAGAATCTGTTCTGGCTCATTGGCCGGACTTTGAGGAAGAAGTGGCTTTGACTCACTGCCCAGATTCTGAGGGAGGAGGGGTGCACTGGGTTGAAGTGACGGATTCGGTAGAAGGGGCTTTTGGCAGTGCCAGTTAGACACTACCTTACTCAACTGATCAAGGGCTAAGCCATCCATCGCATTTCTGGGGACCCCCTTTTTGATACCTAATAAGCACCAATGCTGACGGTTAGGGATCTCTGGTTACATTCTTTGGTTTTTCACTATGAGGAGCCCTAATGTACCTGACACCTTTTGTTTTTTCTGATTTTTCCTCTGGGATTTTTATCGGTCCATATTTCCTACTGTAATTAATCAGATCTTCTTCAACCTCACTCCATGTCCAAACTTTGCAATCACCGGCAGGTGAATTTGATTGTGAACCTGGCGGCTGAGAGGGGGTTGAATATGGAGTAAACCCAGGATCGGTAGATGCAGTTTGGTCGCTCGGGTTTCCAAGGAATCTGTCCAACCTCTCTACAGGACCTGCAGCATCTATGGTTTTTTGAAGGACAGCTGCTGTAGATTGGAGTGTTTCTGGAAGGCCTCGAATTAAAGGGGTCATCAGTTCAGGTTTCACAGGTAATTGCGTGGGGGATTCATATCCAGGAGTTAATTTCCTTTCATGGATCATTTGCAGACAGGCAGCTTTGTGGACGCTTTCTAGAAGTTGATCAGGGGTACCAACTGTAGCGAAAGGGTCTCCCCTTTCTAAAGGATTGAGTCCCCCGGCCCAGAAAGCTGCGTGCTGAGTCAGCGACCATGTGTTACGTTTGTCTCCTGTTGTTAAGAGAACTCCATGTCCCCAATATCCACTGGCCTCCTGTTCAGTGAATTGAATTTGGTCTCCTCCGGTGAGAGACACTTGGAAGACATATTCCGTCTCAGCTTCGTGGGGAAGCCGCCCGTACTCCTTTTTTAACTTTGCCAACTCAGTAGCAGTGTATGGTATTTGTTTAGTGGTGATATGCGGTTCAAAATCTTCATCATTGATATCATTATATTCTGTTTTAATTAGAGGTCTCATAGGAGGGCAGCAGTTTTCCCCACAATTTTTCACTAGCACTGGTTCTTCCTGGGGGTATATTTGGTTAATGTGAGGAGTTTTCTTTTCCTCTTTCTCTTTTGGTGAGTTGTTGAGAGTCTTTCTGAAGAATGGCTAAAAAGCAAAGGTCATGATAACACAGCAGGCTTAGTAAAGATGCAGACACTGAGTCCTTGAGCAAGAAGTTGCATAGATAACAGAATGTGCATTCAGATAAGTAAGAAGACAGAAACCATATGGAAGAGAAAGATAAGACCACCGTGTTTGCAGATCCCACGGAATAGCTCCCACCAATGAGGAGCTCAACTTTTGCAATATGTATGAGCTAATTAGTAGTACTATAAGTATGTGTAGTTTATGATAATAAACGAGACTTGCTGAACATCATGCCTTGAGTGCTTGTCTCCCGCGACTCCACCCAACATCTGGCGCCCGAACAGGAGAAGTTGCCCTTGCCTTATGCGACGGGGGAGTTGCGTTGGGGTCGGGTCCCGCAGCTAGACGGACGGCGAAAGAGGTCTCGTATACTGCAACGATTTCCTCCGCGCCCGAGTGACCGCACAGGCGGGCTCGCCGATACGTGCTGCCAAAGCCTGGAGGGGCTAGCAACGGTACCATCGTAAGTATGGAAAGGCAAGCAGCACAGGAACTTTTTACGGCTTTTTTGCTTAAGCGTAATTTTAAAGGGATTGATCTTGATAAAGACCTCCCCGCTCTTTTAACGCATGCGCGCTCTTACGGTTTTTTCGCTGACCCCCACTCCATTCATGAATTAAGTCAGTGGCGCGCGTATAGTGACAAACTCTGGGATCTTGTCTTAGATGACGATAAGCCAGCTAAAAAGATAGCTAAACTATGGAGAGTTGTTTACAATGAACTTTTAATGGTACAGGCAGAAAAGAAAGCCGCAGAAAAGATTAAAGTTGCACAGGACCGTAATCGTCTTTACGGGGAACATGGTCCCTCTCCCTTCTCTGGTCCGCCTAATCCCCCCACCTTTGCTACGGTTCACGTACCCCCTGAGGCTCTTGCCTCTGAGTTGCCTTCCGCGCCTCCCCCCCCCGCCCCCCCACCTCCTGCTCCTCCCACGCCTTCCTTGCCGCAGCCTGCTCCTCCGCCCTTGCCTCACCCGTCTCCGCCGGACTGTTCTCGCTCCCGAAACCCCTTTGTTAGCCCTGAGCCTGTCCCTGGGGCAGAGTCTGACCTCGCGGAGGCCATGGCTAGGGGCCATCGAGAACTTTGGGCTGCGGTTGCTCGTGAGGGCTTACAAAAGGGTGATTCTGACATGCTAGCGGCTGCTCAGGACAGCATAGCGTTCCCTGTCTTATTTGTCCCTAATCCGCAAGGGGGCGGCAATATCGCGCAGGTGACTAATCTGGATTGGAAGCTGTTAGCTCAGCTACGAGCAACGGTGGGGAATTACGGTGTCACCAGTGAACCAGTTAAACAGATGCTTGATTATATTTTTAACGCTTTTACCCTTCTTCCTGCTGACATTAAAGGCATTACTAAGCTCATGTATACCCCGCATCAGCGACTGCTTTTTGAGGCTCGCTGGAGGGAGGAGGCAGCTGTTAGTGCAGATCTCGCTAGACCCCAGGGAGATCCGTTAGCAGATATCACTGTAGATGAACTTCTAGGACAGGGTCAACATATGAGGGTTGAGGCTCAGGCTGCACTAGGCCCTGCTAAATTGCGGGAAGCTATGGCAGTTGCTAAGAAAGCTATGGATAAAGTCCGAGCCCCGGGTGGGATCTCTATGTATATGAACATTAAGCAAGGCAGAGAGGAATCTTTAGGCTCTTTTGTTGATAAAGTCATGGAGGCAATCTCAAAAGCTGGGGTGCAAGAGCACATGCACGACCCATTATTAAAACAATGTCTCCTACAAAATGGCAATCAAGCCACCCGTGCCCTTATTACTTCCACCCCAGGGGATTGGACTGTCCAGCAACTTTTAGAGAAAGCTGCGACCATGCCCACTGGCTCGCAACTATTCTTAGCACAAGCCTTAGCAAAATTAGGTGAAGGGCTTAAAGAACAGGCTATTAGCTCTCAAAATCAGGTTATGGCAGCCCTTGCTCCTCTCCAAGCGGCAGCAGCACGTCCCCGCCCAGCTCCAAGTGGCCGCATGAAGTGTTATCGCTGTGGGACACCCAGTCATATTCGTCGCGAATGTACAGCCGCAAGAATTTAGTGACCCAGCGCGAACAGCGGCCGCGCGACGACACAAGTAACCGCTCCAGCACCTCTACCTGTCCCCGCCCAGCGACAAGCGGAAGTCTCGGCCTGGACCTGGCAGCCTCAGTAGATACCGAGTTGCTAACATCAGAAATCCATCGCATTCCCACTGGTGTCATCGGACCTGTGTACATTAATGGCCAAGCTATGGGAGGACTTATTGTAAGTCGTTCATCTGCAATTACAATGGGACTCCTAGTAGAGACTGGTCTTGTTGATGCTGACTCCGCTAAAGAAATTTTTATTTTAGCACATACGGATTATCCTCTCGTTAAGATCCCGGCAGGACAAAAGTTAGCACAACTAGTACCATTACCACATCTGGCTTCAAGCATTCCGCCTGTTTGTGATGCACCTAGGTGTCAGCCAAGTCCTGGCTCTACTGGATCTCTGACCTTACTCACTATTGATCTCACCTCCCGCCCACGGAAGTGTTGTCTCCTGCTGCATCAGGCAGAGTCCATCACCTTGGAACCTATCCTCAACCCCCGACGCCCATGCCTTGGGTGCGCTACAAAGACCCCAAGACGGGACTTTGGCAGGATCCTGTAAAAACCTTGTACTGGGGGGAAGAGGTTACTTATGTGTGTCCACTCCGACAGGTCCCCTATGGGTTCCGGCCAAATGGACTAAGCCTGTTGTCACTGATGAGCAACCCACAACAGAAGAAGAAAAGAAGGGTACAGAGGAAGATCTCACAGATCCTGCAGGAAGTTGAGCAGCGGTTTTGCATTACCTTCCTTGTGGACTCTGAACAGGAGATAGAGGGTTATCTCCTCCCACATTTGCAGAGACACTTTTTGCGCTTTTGCCAGTCTAGTTGCTTTGCATGTAATTGTAATAATCATAAGGCGTGGGTAAGATTGCTTTGCGGAGGCTGTAATTTACAGTGGTGGGTCCACCAGCAACATCTATCAGAAGGGTTTTGGTGTCAGTCTTGCAGTTTTCATTGGCACCGTGAGACGGCTCAAGGAGCATTAGTACAACTCACAGGCAAAAATATCATTGACAGTTTGCAATTAGTTGAAAATCTTGAAGATCTGCGGCTAAGAGAATTAGCGTGGTCAGTACAGCATTTAGCAAAAAAGATCTTAGCCGATAGCTACTCTGTAGTTTTGCAATCCTCATGCCAACCAAATATCGGGGTCCCCATTCAGTGGCAAGTTGACCCAAGAAAGTGGGATCATGTTTGCCGGCGGTTTAAGCATCGTGCTGCTAATCGCAGGCTCAGTAATGGGTCACCCCCTTTCCTATCCTCCTAAAGTGTTTGACCCTAGAGATAATATCTGGGTCTCCTTGGCACGTGAATTGAACACCACAACATTCTGTGCCTCCCTAGCCACACCCAGTACCCCATTTTTGACATGCTTAGTTGGAGTACCACTAACAGATAATACATGGCGTAACTTCGTAATCGAGACCCAGAACCAGTTCAAAATTATTAGACCATTAAAATCCACAATGAATATTACCGCTGGCCTACTGAAGTATGATAGCTGGGATGATAAACTCCCGGTGGGCCCTGAGCCACAAGAGATAGAACTAGTTGATTCTCTTAACGCTACAGCCTGTATTTATATTAATAGTTCACGTAATTTATGCCAAGAGGGCAGCCTTAATGGCTGTCGACTGAATGAATCCAACCCCACCTTGATTTATCCTATTGGCAATGCTTCACAGTGGGATTTAGAATGGTGCAACGTTACCGTGAGAAATCGATCTCTTGCAGCCCCTGGAACGTTTTTCCCTCGAAAGTTACCCAGAGGGTTTTTCCTAATTTGTGGGAATCGTGCCTGGTCAGGTATTCCATCCAGGCCTGTAGGTGGGCCCTGTACCTTTGGCCAACTGAGTCTTGCACTTCCACAGCACCATCCTAATGCTACACACCGCACACGATGGCAGAGGTCTTTAACAGAAACTATAACACCTGAATGTCAGGATGACCTCACGCTATGGAGCAAATCAGAAGTGCTTTTTACCTCCCTTTTTGTTCCTGGTGCAGCTGCGGCACGAGCCCATCGTCACTTAGAAAAACTGGCATGTTGGGTAGTTAAACAGGCAAACGGTACCAGTCGAGTGTTGTCTGAACTTGCAGAAGACCTGAGTTCAGTCCAACACGCCCTGCTTCAGAATAGAGCAGCTATAGATTTTCTACTCTTAGCCCACGGCCATGGCTGTGAAGACGTTGAAGGAATGTGCTGTATGGATCTTGAGGATCATTCTAAGTCCATCCACGCCGAAATTAAGAATTTGATTGAACACTCCCAAAAAATAAAAAAAGACTCCAGATCTTTCGGATTAGAAGGACTTACAGAGTGGATGGGCTTAGAAGGATGGATGAAAAGTGTGATTAAATCTTTAATGCTGTTGCTAATAATTGTTTTGCTTGGTTTACTTATGCTTAGCTGTATAATGTCATGTGTAAAAAATTTAATTTTGAAGTCAGTCAATATGACTATGATCATGCAAAAAGAAAACAGGGGAAGTGTTGAGAGTCTTTCTGAAGAATGGCTAAAAAGCAAAGGTCATGATAACACAGCAGGCTTAGTAAAGATGCAGACACTGAGTCCTTGAGCAAGAAGTTGCATAGATAACAGAATGTGCATTCAGATAAGTAAGAAGACAGAAACCATATGGAAGAGAAAGATAAGACCACCGTGTTTGCAGATCCCACGGAATAGCTCCCACCAATGAGGAGCTCAACTTTTGCAATATGTATGAGCTAATTAGTAGTACTATAAGTATGTGTAGTTTATGATAATAAACGAGACTTGCTGAACATCATGCCTTGAGTGCTTGTCTCCCGCGACTCCACCCGACAGTGAGTCAGCATTCTTTGAATTCTTAAAATATTCCTCCCTCAAAGCAGCCCGCAGCAAATGATTTTCATTCCTTTCTTCATCTGATTGTTCCTGTAAAATTTCCACTAGGTTTTGAAGGGAATCTGTGATTGCTTTCTCTTCACTACATCGCTTAAAGCAGTGATCTATAGCTGCTGTAAGGCATGCTCCTGAAACAGATTTAGGAGCAGATTATGGTTTTATTTTGGCCAAATTTAAACTTTGTCTCATGTTGGAATGAACATATTCTATCAGTCACACTCTCCAAATTAAACCAGTTATTTTGAGCCCATTCTTCCCCTCCCGGAGAGGGCCGGGCATTATGTTTTGCTAGCAGAGCATAAAATGCAGCTTTATGATTTGCACTAGGGTTTTCAGTCATTTTATAAAGGGATCAAAACCACTACAGGGAGGTAAAAACCTAATTACACATTGCCACACAAACAGCTTCGCCGTGTCGCCCTTCGCTTCCCTGGGTGGGTGAAGAGACCAAAATCTGCCTGGGAGGTACTCCTTAAGTTACTTACGGTTGTCTCTTCACTACACCAAGCAGTCCAAATTCACACACGCCCACCAAAACAGTTCCCCCTTTTACACTAAGAGATCTTTTGGTGAAAAATCTGAAGACAGAGCCCTCAGTTGAGTATGGGGGTGCTTTTCACCTAGGCGTGTGCAGTTTGTGGGAAATTCGAGTCGTCCCCCTTGCTTTCTAGACACCGCTCACCCTTTGCGGGGTGTCGGGCTAGGTGCGGCTGGAGTGAAACGTCCTTCCCCTATTACAGACTACACACAACCTTGCAACCCCTTCTGTCTGTCAGAAATCCTGTCCGTGATGCCAGTTTAATGTCACCATCTGCTAATAGAAGTGAGGGTCGTGATGGTTTGTTTACAGATCTCCGAGTGCAAAAGGACACAAGGGATTTCAGTTTTAATCACCTT
The DNA here is from genome assembly GCF_965178545.1 of Coloeus monedula. NCBI lineage: Eukaryota > Metazoa > Chordata > Aves > Passeriformes > Corvidae > Coloeus > Coloeus monedula. The sequence continues at coordinate 16,023 of NW_028120693.1, read as the reverse complement.
TTCACCTTTGTTAAGTACCCACAACATGGTAATGTGATAGAGGAGAGAAAGAGAGAGAGAGAGAGAAAGAAAAACAAAGTAAAAGAGTAGAGAGGAAGAAAGGGGGGGCAATGGCTACCAACAGATGAGACGAAGTCCTCGTGCTCTGCTGCCAATAGATTTGTCTTCTTTCCGTGGGGAGATCTCATCTCAGTTATTTCAGAAAGTCCCTTTATAGCCCTTTTTTGAAACGAGGGGCAACTGGCCAAGACCGTATCTATGTTTCGTAATAACATTGCAGAACTAAAAGCTAGCCCTAACTATCACAGGTACATACCAAGCATGCCTTTCTCCTATGCTAACTATGATTTACCAAAATATGAATATCGATCTAATATCGATATCCAACTGAGATGGACAAAAACTCTTAACAGTTTAGAGTTAGAAAGTGTATGTTTTATTTTTGCGTGGGATAGCTCCCTAAGTCGCAGGCCCTGATACAAGCAAACATGATACCTTTTATTTCCACATATTATGAATATCCAAAATACAAAATGCGTATTCATGGTGTTGACACCTCCCATTCTCCGCTTTGTATGGAAATGAGCTTACATGCCATTAAGCATGCGTAGCGTGTGATCTGAATGGAGTCGGTGGTCTTGAATTGGGTCAGTGGTCCTAAGGAAGATGAAGTAACTCATCTTCCTCACTCTGACCTTTATGCCTTTCTGAGTTTTAACAATTCTAATTACTTTAGTGACCTCGAAGTTTCTTCTTGCGTGACTTTTGGATGGGCTCCCACAAAGGGAGGAAATTGGTAATTGTCTTTATTCTAGACACCAACTTATCAATGTTTCTGCTCATTATTCTAAGCACAGCTAAACAAACATGCAAATGACAGATCATCAGTTCAGACTAAGGAAAATCCAAAACGTGGACAGCATCTCCCTTCTGCTGGAAGCCTTCAAGTTCACCACTGCAGTCTGCAGCCTACACAGATCATCTGAGGATTGTAAAAGTTCTCCAAGGAAGAACAAGAACAAGGCTAATGCATGCACACAAACGCTGATCAAAAGCACTTGATGCTCTTGGACAAAAAGATGTAACCTTCACTTTTGGAAAGACAAGGTGACTATGGTTGTCTCCACAGTACTCGCAGGAAAAAATCCCTGAAGTTTTGTAAAACCTCTTTTCAGGGCTTTGTTAACTTCATTTTTGTTAAGAATTGGGGAACGCAGAGAGACCTGTCACTTTTTTGCAGAATGCCATAGAAACTGCTACACTCACCTCAACAACAGTCCAAATAACCTTCTCTGCAAATACTGACCATATGCAGTTCTGGTTGATACAAACCCCCATTACCTAAGAAAAGGAACAACTCGGCAAGCAGTTTGCAAAGATGAACAACTTAGCACGACTGCGGCTGATGACATGCCCTGACTTTTTTACCTTCAGCTGTGGGTGCCGTACCTTCCTACCCTCACACGTTCCACTCAAAGCTGCTTGCGTGGAGCTCTCGCACCACCTATGCCAGCAACTGTGCCAAGCCGCCACCCTTCTTCAGCACCATCGCACCTACCACAAGGTAGCTGAATCAGAGGGAAAAGGAGGTCGCCAATGGAGGGAAGTTGTTCCTCCTGACAGCTAAGCTCCAACTTTGGTGTCCCTTGTGTCCTCCCCAGGACGGGCGGGAAAACGCCTCGGCGGAGCGCAGCGCTGGGCGGGAGCGGCCGGCAGAGCACCGAGCGCGCTCCCCACTCCCTCCCGCCCGCGCCGCTGCGGAGACCCCGGCTTCGCCGGAATCGGCCACGTGCTGCACGGAGGGCAGCGCGGCAAAGGCGGTCGCCCCTCGTTACCCTAGGAAGGCCGGCCTCGGATCCCCGCTCTCTCCACCGGCACGGGCAGTGCCAGCAGACTGTCGCTGCGGCCGCCGCTGGCCGAAAGCCTCGCCGCGCACCGCCCGGCCGGCCCCGCCGCTCCGCGGGGTCACACGGCACCTGCCGTGGGCGGCAGCCGAGCGACAGCAAGCAGAAGCGCTCACCGCCGCGCCACTCGCCGCCCCGCCCGGGCGCTCCTCTCCTCGCGCTACCACCATGGCGCCGGCCCGCCCCGCCTTCCCCGTCGCCTGCGGCGCAACGCGGGTGCTCCGAGCCACGCAGCACGCGTGCGGCCGGGTCCTGCCGAGTCGCAGGCGGAGCCGGGGCACGGCCCGGGCGGGAGAGCTTCCGGCGAGGCTGGGCGGGCGGCGAGCGCGGCCGAGCGTGAACGCGCCAGGCGGGGTCGGCCGGCGGCGCGATGGGGAGCTAGATGGAGGCGGCAGCACGGCGCGGCATAAAAGAGCTGATCGTCCCGCAGCCGCCCGCTCCGCAGCCCCTCGGCTGCTGTCGAGAAGGGCCCCGGCCCTGGCCGCGCCGGTGGCGAGGTGGCTCCGCAGCCCGCGGCCAGCCCTGGCGGGGCAGGGGAGCACTTGCGGGCAGCCCCGGCGCCGCGCAGCCGTCTGTAACGCGCGGTGGGAGCCGCCGGCAACTATTTGACACCTCCCGGGGGGCTGGGGAGGAGCACGGAGACCACGCAGCAGGTCGCTGCCGTTAGGGAAAATTAATCCACCATGCCTGAGGTTGATGTCCGAAAAGGAGACAGAGGAGTCCTGCAACATTCTTCGATTACAGGGAGAGTCCATGGGGCTTTTCCCATGGGGTCTGTCAAACGGTTGCGGGATGCAGCCCCCTTTTGATGTCAAGTTCCCAGCCACAGCACCCTCTTCCTTTTCCCCACTGGCTGAGGTATTCGGGAGATACAGACTTCCAGAACTGCCTACTCTATGTCCCCCTCTAATATGCACCCTCCTTTTGGCATCGAAAAGGAAGAAAAAAAACCATTTCTAATGCTATTAAGTCTTTGTTGCCTTGCTCTAGGTTCAGGAATTTAACACGGCCTTGATTAATCAACAGTCTCTGATGATTAGTAACAGTTCTAGAGAACTAATACTTTCTTCTGTTACTTCACTCCCCGTAAGTTCCTAGCCTTGTCTACAGGCCGATTCACACGGTCTGTTTGTAAAGACTCATCCATCTCATTCCTTTTAATCCCTCCTCTTTTTATTTGATCTGTATTTGTCTTTACAAACCTTAATTACCATTGATTTAATTTTTTCTTCTTGAGTCTTCTGGGCTTTTGCTATTATTTGCAGTGACATCCTCTTCTGTCCTTTTGTAGTCGTTTCTGGATCAGGTAGGCATGGCTGCTACCTGCTGAAAGAGCTGCACCCAGCATGGTGTCACGTATGGTCAAAAGATTAGAGTTACTATAGCATAGAAGAGGAGAAATGGCATTCATTTAGTGTTGGGGTCTCCCCCCCTGCCATGGAGCCCTGGGCAATGGGCCCTGGGGGGGAGACACGGGGTTTCCCTGCCCCTGGTCAGCTTCATTCCCCCTTGGTTGGTTTGTGTTCCCTGGTGTGGCCAAGGACCCTCGGGTCCCGTGACTGGGGGAGTTCCTGAGCAGAGCCCCGGCCATGTGGCTGGAGAAATAAAGACCTCTGAAACATCTACCACCAATCTGTCCATATCTACTTCTTTTCCACGGGATTCCTGGTTTGATATAGGCGTGTTACAGTAATCCCTGCTGTAACAATTTAGCCCATAGCTGGCCAGTTAGCCAGGAAAACATGTCCCATTACCATCCTTTCAACACTTGGACAGGTCCATGAGCTGAGGTTATTTCCTCTGTTATTTGTTTGACCACTTTTCCGCTGTCATCTGCTTGCAAACAGCAGCTCGAGTCATTTAATTTCCCACAAATCCTCCTTCTTCTGCTAACAGATAATCTAATACCATCCAATGTTGAAAATACCGCTTTCCTCATTGAAGTGGGTTGCTCAGCAAGACGGTCAAGAGCTGTGGCTGGCTGGTTGGTAATTATTTCTGAGACAGCTTGTACCCTAATTATCTCATTCAAATGATAAATGGGTTCCCAGGCATCTGGGATTAATTCCTTAGGTTTCCAAGTGGCTGGTCCATCATGTTGCGTAACTTGTTCTGGTGGCCATTCATCTTTTCCCCGTTTTGGGGTGCTCCCTGCAGCCAAGGCTGCATCAGCTGACTGCTTTTCTCGAATTAAATCATCACAGATTTTGATTCCTAAGCGATTTCCCTGAATTTGTAGTAGCAAAAAGAACAACGGTCTAATATACCCCAGGGATATACCATATCCCTGACCAGTTTGGAGGTAACCTGAGTCCAAAGGTGGGGCTTGTGCCAGCTGAGCTTCCTGTTGAAGGGGTTTCACAAGAAGCAGTATCCTGGCCACAGATGGTTTTAAATATACATCACTTACCTCTACTCCCCCACTAGGTTGAGACTTACCCGGGTAATTCATAACAACGACGGAAAGGGGGAGAACGGAATCCCTCTTCTGGGTCAGGCTCTCATTCTCGCCAAAGCCAATGTCCAAAGCCCTAGCCATGGCATCTTGGTTTCTATTACCAGCTTCAAAAGGTGTTTATTTCTCTATTCATTGTTTTCTACCCAAGTCGAGCTCTGGGGGTGCCAGGGCCTATGGAGGTTCCACTGTGTTCCTAAAGAAGCCAAAACCCCTTGAAGGATCTTTCCTGTAAATTGAGTTCCCCTATCTGAGTCTATTGCTTCTACAATGCTGTATCTTGGAAAGATTTGTTCCAAAAATGCCTTAATACCTGATCCTGTCGTTGCTGAAGCAGTTGGAAATGCTTCTGGCCACCTTGCTAGCTGACATACCATTACCAGAAGACATGAAGCCTTCCCACTTGGGGCATCTCAGGAAAATCCACCTGGCATCTTTGGAAGGGACCTGCAGCCCAAGGCCTCCCTCCCCTGGCAAGTTACTTTGTAACTTGGCTGTTTGCTTTAGCACAGATCAAGCAACCTTCAACAGCTCGTTTTGCCAGTCTAAAAAGACCCCCAGCAACATCCAGCATGAGGAAGGCTTCTGCCAATCCTCAGGAGGTGCAAGGACTCTCTTCACGGAGTTCTTGTAATATTGGTAGGGCCAAAGCTTCTGGTATCTCTTGTTTGCCATCCCTTGTAAAGCAATTATTGCCTTTTTTCTCTGCCACACGGCTTTTAACTGTATCTCGAAGTCCTCTGGGAGAAAAGACAGCTTCCCAGCCAGTGATGGAGTCACTGCGAGCAAGGGGGGCATCTTGGAGAGTTCTGGCAGAAGTGTTGCTTTCTGACTTTCTTCATCCACCAAAAAGGAGACAGAGGAGGCCTGTAACATTCTTCAACTACAGGGAGAGGCCATGGGGCTTTTGCCATGGAGTCTCTCAACTGATTGCGGGACGCAGCCCCCTTTTGATGCGAAGTTCCTGGCAACAGCACCCTCGGAGGTACTCGGGAATTACAGACTTCCGGAACTGCCTACTCTAGGCTCCCCTCTAATATGCACCCCCCTCTTGGTATGGAAAAGGAAGAAAACGAAACTATTCCTAATGCTATTAAGTCTTTGCTGCCTTGCTCTAGGTTCAGCAATTTAACACGGCCTTGGCTGAGCAACAGTCTCTGTCGATTAGTAACAGTTTCTAGAACTAAGACTTTCTTCTGTTACGCCCCTACCAGTAAATTCCTAGCCTTGTCTAAGGACGGATTCACACGGTCTCTTTGTAAAGACACATCTATGTTACTTCTTTCACTCCCACACCTTCTTGGCGGTGGGATGGCTCCCCCCGGCACAGCACCTGGCACAAAACCCCCCTATGCACATACACACACACCTGCACTTACCCTGCACTCCGCTGCACACACACGCACACACCTCCCGCACACTAACACCCCCCTCCACATCCCTGCCATGCTACTTGCAGTTGCCCTGCCCCTGCCATCCCGGCCGGCTGGCAGCACCCACTCCTCACATGCTTCCCCATGCCTTGCATTTCCTTGCTGCCCTCTCTGTAGCCTTCCCTCAACCTGCCTTTTCTCCCCTGCCTTGCATTGACTTGCTCACCCATCCCCCACCTGACTTCCTTTCACATTCGTCTAGCTCTGGCCTCACCTTTCCTTTTCCTTCTAGGACCCTCATTGCCTTGCCTCGCCTCGCCTCGCCAAGCCACCACTTGCCTTGCCCTGCCCTTGAAGCCCTCCCTTGCCTTGCATGACCTTGCTCAGCCCTCCCCCACCTGGAATTCAAGACCCCTTTTCAATGCCATTTCATGGCCTTGCCCTGCCCTTTCTGCTCCTCCTAGGAATCTCAAAGCTCTCAAGCATCTCCCGTGTTTCAGGATCACAGGAGAGGAAGACCAGGGGAGGACGCGTGTTGCCACACTCACCTCTATGGGCAGCCTTGGTCTGGGAGCAATCCTTGCATGTCTTGAATCTTGCAAGGGCAATTCACATTTTGCCCTTGAGCTCGGGGACCAGAATGAGAGTTCTTTTGCCTACAAAGGAAAGCAGGTAGCTCAAGTCTTTGAGGTGCAGAGGAGACATGACCCACGCGGGATCAAGGCCACACAAAGCACTTGGTCCTGGCCACTTTTGTGTACCAGCAGTCCTTGAATGTACTTCTCACCTGCCTTGCCTGGCCTTGCCTTGGCAACACAACAGTTTCCTTGTCTTGCCCTGCTAGCCCTCTGGAGCCCTCTAGAGCCTTGCATTTCTTTGCACGTCCATGCCCCGCCCTTGACCTGCCTACTTCTTTCCTCCAGGGCCTTGACTTGCCGAGCCCTTCCTGTTTCTGCCTGGCCTACCCATCAGTGGACTTTCCTTCCTATGGCCAGCCTTGCCTCTAATGTCTGGGCCTTCTCTTGCCTACCACTCCATTTGCTTTCCCCTCACTGCTCTGGCCTTGCTTACCTCTCCCTTGACTTGCCCACAATTGCCTGCACTTGCTTTGCAGCGCCTTGCCTGCATGGAAGGCAAGGGCAAGAGTGGTAGGCAGGGCAAAACAAAGCCAGCAAGTTGTAGGTAGTGCAAGGCAAGGCAGACGTAGGCAAAGGAAGCAGAGCAAGGGTAGCTTAAGAAGAACTAGACAAGGTACTGAAGGCAAGGCAAGGCCAAGAGACTCAGAGTGCCTTTCCTTGCCAAGGCAAGGACATAAGTGCCAGTGTTGCTGGAGCAGATGTTAAGGTAGCATGGGGAGGAATAGTCCAGCAAGACATTTCTCTTCTGGCCCCTGGGCGTGTAGGGGCAATTGTTGGATATATTCAATAGTGGAGGTTGATCAGTGGATGGATGTGTTGTATTTTGGAGGAGGGGATGCCGTTTCTTTGGAGATGGGCTTGTAGTTGCTCTCTTTGGCAAGGAAAGCAGGTTTGGATGTGCACATCAGGTGCTCTTAGGGATTTTAAAGGCTTTTCCCAAGAGGCAGAGCTCTCTCTGGCTTAGAGCTGTTGAGCTGTCCGTGGGAATGCAAAGGCCAAGCTTGTGAGCCTTTTGTCCTGGTGCCTTTAGTGTGTGAGCAGTCCGTGGTGCCGTTGTCTTTGGATGCTGACTCTGGGAGAGGGAAGGCTTAGGATGGTACCTAGGGCTGAGAAGGAGAGTGCTGAGAACAGCGTGTGTGCTGCTAGTTTGAGGGGTGCAGTTGAAGTTGTAGGCAGTAAGATCTTCCTCAGCCCACACTGTTTTGAGCTCTGTTTTTGCCAGATGGTTTCAAGTTGGTGGGCAGAATCTGTGAGAGGGCAAAGATTGGTTTGGGCCAAGGAGGTTTGTCTGGCTCTTGGAGTGTGGTGTAAAGAAGAGTCTGCTCTTGCAAGGGGAAGCACAATGAGAACACCAAGGGCTGCTACAAATCTCCAAGGCACACGCCCGACTGGTTCCCTTCCCAGCCCAAGGGGGACCCTTTGGAAAAACTGGAGAAGAAGAACTTGGAAAACTCTGCCTTGGAGAAGTGTTATCTGCCAGCTCTCGGGTGACAAGGTGCTCTGGTAGGCCGGCATAATGCAGCAGGGGTGGGACATCTTCCAGGCCCTGCTCCTTGCTGCAAGCAAGGCAGACCTTGCCAGCACCAGGTTGTCTTTGACGATGCCTTCTGACTGCTCTGACTGAGCAGTCCTGAGAGGTGGCAGGAAGGTAAAGCCAGAGTCTGACCGTGTTCGCAGCTTGCCTGATGTCACGCTTGACGCTGCACCGGCCAAAGACCGGGCCCACGGTTTTGCGTAAGGAGCAGGCGTCAGACTTACCCTCGTCCGAGTTCTTCAAATGCCGAGTATTTCCTCCTCGGCTCGCCCAGACTCACAATGCTCCCTGAAAGACAAAAGCAGTGCAAGGTGCTCACTTTCAAAGGGAGATGCCGCTCCCCAGACGATCCAAGATGCAGCCCCACTGTCGGGAGCTCTGTGCCCTTTGCAGTCACTTGGCTTCCAGCCGCTGAGAACGGCGAGCGGGAGGGCGATCTTCTCCACCTTTCAGCAGCTGGCCTTTCCAAGAAGCACTTCATGGCTTTCAAGCACAGCAGCTCGTGTGATAACCCAGAACGATGGGCCTTTAGGAACTGGGCCCTCAGAGCTAAGGAAGGGCCTCCGCAGCCTCTGCAGTGGCACCTGCCGTCACCGGCAGGGCCGCTTAGGAGAACAACGTGCACCAGTGAGAGGAGGAGTGAGAACAGTTGTAAAAAGGGCAACCGGAGAATAGCTGGGGCCCGAGAGCTCCCTGGGGCCCAGTCACCCGCTAGGTGCCAGCCTTCTGCTCAACAGAAACAACCTCTGCTTTTGTCTTTGGCACAGAGGGCAGCCCAGGCAAAGCCAAGCCAGTGCCAGCTGCCCTCAGAGGCAGCGGGAAAGCGCCGAGCGCTCTCTTGCCGCCTCAAAGCACAGCAACCGGTTCTTGGAGGGAGGCCTAAATGCCTCTGTGACACTAAAGCGAGGAGGAACTTCTGGCGCAGCCAATACAGAGACACGCAGAAAACACGCCGCTCTGGCAGACCAGAAATGCACCAGACGTACTCAGTCTCCTCAGGCTCTGCTCCTCTCTCATCTCCAGCTGCTGGGCTGGGCTGCTGGAAGAAGTGCTGGCACGTGGCGGAGTGCTGGCTGCTGCGGACCGCGCCGGGGCAGCGGCACGTTGAACGGCAGGGCGCGCGTCAAGAGAGATTTGGGACAAGAAAGGATTGCCCGTCAGAAAGGTGGCTGGCACAGATACCCCGGAGAGCACACGGCAAAAGGAAGGCTGTCAGCCACCGCCAGGCCTCTTTGCCTGGGGGGGGTTTTGCATGTGCCCTCAAAGGCAGTGGGCAAACCCCAAAGGCTGCTGTGCTACAGCAGCCCATGGCCAGGTTCACGCTACATTTTATCGATTTTCTGCAAGACGACTGCAACAAGGTATTGACGAGGTTGCAAAGATACAGAAAGAGGTGGGAGCAGGGCCCCAGAGCCTTGTTGCTTTCCTCCTGCTGTGTTCCCCTGGCCAATGAAGTCACCCTCGAGTGGGCATGGTCGTGTCTGACCAGAAGGCCAGTCTGGTCTACGTTGTGCCTGGAGCTAATTGGTCCCTCCCGGGGGCCAGTGTCTCCTAAGCATCCTGCAAGGCTGTCAACTGCGTCTTTGGACCGTCTCTGGCCGCTGACCACGGGGAGCCTGCACGGACACCGTGCACCAAGGGGGTCACTTCTACGCTGGCAACAATTTAAAGGCACAGTGCTGCCTCTCATCTGATCCCAAGAGACTTTCTCAGGCCCTCTCAGCGTCCCAGCAAAATGGCGCTCAAATGTGAAAGTTCAGAAGCCATTTGCCAGGGCTCCCTGGCCTGGCTGAAGCAGCACTACGTCATGGCAGGCACACAGCCCCCAGCATCTTCAGGCACGAGCGGCAAGGGCTGGCTTGTCAGAAACCTGAAGCTTGGCCCTGCGCCAAAGGCAGTGCCAACCACAGGTGCCACTTACTGGCTCTGCACGTTCAGGCCGTGGATGGACAACAGCTGGAGGCTTCTTGTCATTTGGCTCCTCTTCAGCCTCTTCCTCAGCAAGAGAGGGAGCCAGAGGAGGTGCTGACCCTGCTGGTGAGCCCTGCAGACAGACAGCAGTGAGAGGGACAGGGAGCAGCCAGTCCTTCAGGAGCTGCTTTCTTGTCAGCTCCGGAAGCTGGTTTCTTTTCACCCAGACTAAGGGGAAATCAGAAACTTTGATCCAAGTGGGATTCTGAGTCGTGAAATTCACCCTCTTAAGGTGGGCAAATCAGGTGGTGCTCCGTCTTGCTGTGCATTTGATCTTCCACCCTGGCTAGAATCAGCAAGACACCTTTGGCCTGCCACACTTGCCTTTCATCTCTTGAAAGGCTCTTCAATGGAAAATTAGGAAAGAGCCAGTGCTCCCTTTGCTGCTGCTGATGCCAGCACCGACTTGGGCTTTCTTTCCGCCTCCCAGGCTGGCACTCTACACTCTACCGCAACAGGCCAAGCTCGCAGCTTGCCGCACAATTCTTACATTCTCTGCCAGCAAGGTCAGAGCTTCCTTTGCCACTCACCAAAGGACGGGCTTGTCTCCATCCGCGTGTGAGGTGACCTGCAGCGAGCAAGGGAAGAGGAACCAGATGCCGTTAGAAAAGTGCCTGTGCTGGGGAGTCCCACAGGACAAGTCAGTCCCAACAGAGAGCATTTTCCTTTCCCAGCATCCCTCCAGGAGCAACACAAGATTTTCCCACAGCAAGCAAGAGAACAACAAGGACACGATACTAGGCTCTCTCGACTTTTGTCACTGAAGAGATAGAAACACGATCACAGAAATGCCAAGTGTCCTTTAAGTCAGAGCTGCTGTTCTGCCCAACAGCTCAAGCAGCTTTTTCCTCTTCTCTTTCCTGCAACCTTTCTTTTCATTTTGTTGTTGTTGTTGTTGTTGTTGCTGTTGTTTTATTTGTTTTTTAATTTTTTAAAATAAATTGCATGCACTAATTCCCATCAATTTGCTGCAAATGATACCCCGGGAAAGCTTCCACAAAGGGCCCCATAGCTGTGGCGGTTCTCTCCTAAAGCAGCCCAGGAACAGCTCCTGGGTTCAGGAGCAAAGCCTAACCGGTTAGGAGCTTGCACTTCACCGCCAAGGGAATCGCTCTCTTGGCGCACCGTAAAGGGTCACAGCAGAGAGCCAAGGCCTCTAATGGCAGGATTTGGAGCAAGAAAGTGCTTTCCCTCACTCCTGGGCAAGTTTTAGAAGTACTTGTGAGGCTCCCTGCCAGCCTGCAATTTGCAGGTTGTCTCGGCTGAAGCAGCAAGCTGAGGAAATGACAGTGTCCAATGCCACGCGCTCTCCAGTGGAGGGAACGCAAGCCCTGCAGGTTACGTTGCAAATACTCTCCACCCGCCAGCCAGTGCAGACACCCCCTTTTTAGCTGATGCTGTTGGCAGGAGCTTTACCAAAGGAGCGGCATCTTAATGGCACTTTTGCTCCCAAATCAGCTTCATCACTACAAACAAGCGTAAAGAGCAAAGTGAAGCAAACGCCGTGTGATGGCTACCCCCAGGATAAACCTTTACTTATGAGTCAGGTGGGTCAGGAAGTAGCCGGAATACGCCACAGAAAAAACCGTGCAAACCGCAGCACAGACTTGCCCGATCATTCTAGCAGTGCTGTGCGGGTTTGCACACTGAATGCCACCCGGGGGAAAAACCAAGACTCCTCTCGGGGTGCAGGCCGTCTGCTGAGAATGCCTCAGTCACGAGGGTCCTCCTGCAGCGAGCAAGCCAAAGAGCTGCTCTGGACAACGAGGCCTCGCGCGCACCGGGACAACGTTGCGCTGACAGCACTGTGATGTGGCCCGGCTCCCTTGACGTCACAATAGCAGCCGCTCTGGCTCTGTTGGCGTAGTTACGCCCAGCAACCGAAATCTTCTGTACAGCTGACACAAAAGAAAAGCCTGGGAAGATCTCCTCAGTCATAAAGCAGGAGAAAAAATCCTAACCGTCCATAAGCCCGTGCTCAGGGCATCCCGGGGTAACTCCGAAAATGCACCGATCCAGCAGGCCCCCAAGAAATCCAAGCAAACTAAAACTAAACTTTGACTAAAAGCAAGTCTGCTTGTTCCTGCTGGCATCTTTGTTGCTTCTGAAAGCCCTAACTGCTTTGATGACATTTAGGGGACAAAAGAAGCCAAGGAAATCAGCTTCCAGGAGTATTGCAGTGCGCAGTTGCTTCTTGAGCACATAGGTGCATGCTGACCTTTGCTCTGACTCAGTTTGGAGCCTGACCTCCCTTTCTGACAGGGAGATGTTGGCTTGTCTCCTGACACAAAGCTCCTCTCTCCCTGCTTGCTCTTTCTTTGGCACCTTAACGTCGGACAACATGCAGAAGAGCTGCGCGCGGATTCTTGGGCTGCCACAGTTTTGTTGTGTTGCAGCTCTGGCAGCAGCCTGCAGGTGCCGAGCCCAAAGAAGGCCCGTTTCAAACAGTCAAAAGCTGCAGCCTCACAGATGTTTGCCCAGGCTCCATGCTCCCTGTAAGATTCCTTGCAGACATTTGGATAGCCACATCCCAAGGAAAATGAGATGCAGTCATTCCCTTCTCTGTCAAAAGCTCCAGTTAAAGCCAAGAGCCAGCTCGAAAGAGGAGAGAAAGTAGTGAGTGGGAGAGGGAAATGAGTGCATGCAACTCCTCTGGAAACCAACTCTGCTTGCCCGTGCAATAATGGCTCCGGGCTTATCTTGCTTTTCTGGTGACTCAGCACAGACACGTCCTGCCTGCTGGTGGACAACTGCTGCAGTGTCTTTGAGGAGCTTCACACTGGGCTCTTCACACTTCGGATGCTGCGGGTGGCATTTGAAAATCGATGCAATGGCTGAAAGGCCCAGCTGCACCTTGAAATTCTGTTGCTGAAAAACTGCAGTAATTTACCAGGATAATTCCCCCAGTTTGAAAGCGTCTCATTTTCCCCATCTCCTAGACAGCTCACATCAACCAGCCAGTTGTGGAGCTTACAGAAGGAAGAATGACACCTTAGCAGGGAAAGCCGAGCGTAGGCCCTCGGACTCCCTTGAGCAGAGCGGAACCAGGACCAGAGAGGGAAGCGTTTGGGGGACGTGCCGTTTCAGCCCTCCTTGGCTCTTCGATGCCCCATGAGCGCCAGGAAAGGGGAACAAGCGGGGCCTGCTCCCTCCTCCTGCCCCGCCGTGAGGGGCGGCTGGCGCTGGGGGACGCCAGGGCATGGGGGGCGGGTGGGGGGGGCAACATCTCCGCAGGGCGGGCGGGGCGGCAGCCGCCACGGGGCGCGTGGGGCGGGGCAGGGCCCCTCTGTGAGGGGGGAGAGCCTTGGGCCGCTGGGAAGCAGGGCAAAGCCATCAACGGGACAGCCCGGCCAGAGCGCACGGCTTCGAAGGCGCTGTCCAGCTTAGGCACAGCGTGGCAAGGAAGGGAATCTTCCAGGGCTCTGGAGGTTTTATGGTTTTTTATTGCCAGTCCTGCTGAAACCAAGGGTCTTCCGGCTACTACTTCATCTTCATCTTCATCATTCTGTCCTCCTGGTGACCCGTTCAGGCTGACAGCTCATGCCTGCTCCAGTTCTGCTGAGTCCCAGCTTTTTCTTTCATAGCTTAATCATCAGTATGACGATTCGTCCATTTCTAGCTCAAGGATAATTCTCATCTTCCCTACATCAGCAATACTCTACTCTTAGCTAAACAATGCTCCACTAATGAAGCTTTCTGGGGTCTAGAGTCCTAACTAAAACCAGCTAAGCTAAGAAAATCTCAAACCCATAAACTTCCTAACTACGGAACAGCTCATTATAAAACTCAGGGGACGGCCGAATCTTCTCCTAAACACGGTACATCCCCTCGTCACTCCTCTGAGCTGGCAGGGCACCAAGGCCTCCTCAGGCGCAAGCGTCTCCTCTCCAGTCTTCCTGCACTTGCTTGGCTGAGATGATCAGAGCAGCCAGGCTGGAGGCAGGATCGCCTGAGGTCACAAACGGATGCTGCCCAAAAGAAAAACAAAAGCAAAAGGAACCATTACTTCCCAAGATCACGTCCAACAGGCTCAAGCAGGGTTCCTCTGCTACCAGGAAGACGCACAAAGAGGACCGAGGGCACCACCTGCCCCTCCGCCTTCCGGTCCCGGACCTGTCTCGCCCAGGCCCACGTGGCCCACAGTCCTCTTCGGCCCTTCATGCAGGCGTCCACAGCTCGCAGGGCTTTTTGCCGCTTTGCTTTTGCTTACCTTCAGGAGTTCCTGGGCAGACCAGCGCCTGTCCTCGTCTGTCTGCAGGCAGCAGCGGAGAAAGTCACGCAGGAGAGCCGAGTGGTGCCTGGGGTTTTGCAGTTTTGGGGCCCTGTTCCTTTCTATCAGTTCAAAAACCTACAAAAAAAGGGAAGAGGACACTCTACCTGCTCCTTTCCTAGCCACAACAGCTCTCTCCGCACAGAGCCGCACTTTTAAGCTGCACTTTACCCTGAGACGGGGTTCCCTCTGGTAAGGAGCTTCCCCTTCCACCATTTCCAGCCCCACGATCCCCAGTGACCAGATGTCCACTTTGGGGCCGTAGGCTTCTCCTCTCACGACTTCCGGCGCCATCCAGCTGGGAGTGCCGACACTGGAGCTGCACTCGTCGCGCTCAGGGGTGAGCTGAGCACAGAGGCCAAAGTCAGCTGCGGAGAAAAACAAACCCTGTCAAAGCCAGCTACAACTGGCAAACCCAGCTAAAGAATTGCCCGCTCAAAGCCTGACAAGGCCACGGTGAATCTAGCTGGAAAAGCAGCAGTGCTCTGCTTCCGCGGGGCTGTAGCCAGGGAGATAAGGCATTGGTCACTTCAAAAACGCCATCACGTTTCGCGCGCTGGCCAAGCAGCGCTTCTGGGGAACTGGCAGTTACCCCAGAGCAGCCCCAGAGCGCATCCCGGGAACGCTGCGCCGCACCAAGGATACCCACCCAATTTCACAGATCCGTCGACGCTGACAAGAATGTTGCAGCTTTTGATGTCTCTGTGGATGACTCAGCGGGAAAGAAGGAAATGCAGTCCTTGCAGGCACTGAGAGAGAGAGGAGAAAGGGAAGGGTGAAGGTTCAGGACCTGATTTCGTCCCGCAAGAAAGGAACGGGCTCGACGAGAGTGACAGCTCTCTCAGGGAATGGTGAGCCAGGGCGCAGCATCCTAGCGCTGTCAAGAGGAAGAGCTTGCTGCTTCAACACTCTTACGAGTGTTCTATCTTTCCAAGCAAAGGCACATCTGAGCTTCCAAAAGCCCCTCCTCCCTCCGGTACGTAGCGCGTGCCCTTTGGCTGGGGAGCGGCATGGCAAAGATTTTCTTGGTAGCCTTGTGGCAGCAGAGGAGGAAGCAGCACGTTAGACCTGTTGCAGAATCCAACGCCATCCGGGCTGCAATGCTCTCTTTCGAAGCCGGGGCCGCGGGGCGGGGGCGGGGCCCGGAGGGGCCGGTGCTGCTGAGGGGCCGTTGGTGGGACAGAGCGGGAGCGGCGGCAGCGGGGCGGGCGCGGGAAGCGGGTTCTGGTTCTGGTTCTGGTTCTGGTTCTGGTTCTGGTTCTGGTTCTGGTTCGGGGAAGTGATCTCCGGCGAGGGAGTGACCGGCCCCCGGCGGGGGACTGACAGAGCCCCGATGAAGGAATGGCCCCGGGCGTGTGGGTGGGTGCGTTCCTTCCTTGCCGTGGGTGGGATCGGGCCTGGAAGGGAGCCAGCCGTGTGGGCAAAGGGGAGCGGCAAGCTGCCTTCCCCTCACATCGCTTCTGAAAAGAAGCCTATGGGCTACTAGAGGGAGTGGCCTTCAAATGGGACAGTGGGGATTCGGATTACATATTACATTTTTTTTCGCTGTTGGGGTGGTCAGGTGTTGGCACAGGTTGCCCAGAGAGGTGGTGGTTGCAGTCAATGTCCAGATAATGGATCAGGGTGGCGGCGATGAGGCACAGTGAGCCGGGAAGTCAGTCCGTAGTCCAGATTATAGGATGGTGATCTTTACCATAAGAAGTGTCTGATCAGACCGTAAGAAAGCTGTAGTGCATGTTGCACAGAGAGAATCAGGTGTTGCCGAGTAAGTCATTCTCCATTCCCACTGAATTTTTGCTTGGATAGGATTCTGTCTTGTTCTCTGTGGTGTAAATGACATATATGGAGCAAGGAGTCTGGGCAAAAGCATCCAATTGA